>NW_019416699.1:0-191024 GCF_000390285.2 Anoplophora glabripennis | reverse complement strand
ATCTTTGAATATTCACCTGTTTCTGTTAATGAAATTGAAAGTTTGATTTATAAACAAAAACCGCATAATACCGGGTTTGATGGTATTTCTGGTAGTATGTTGCAAATATGTACGCCTGTGATTTCCTTTCCTCTAACACATATAATTAATTATTCTTTTGAAACTGGAATTGTTCCATATCAATGGAAAACATCAATTGTTACCCCTATTCCTAAGAAATCGCAAGCTAAAGAATTTGCAGATTTACGACCTATTAGTTTGTTGTCAGTTCCCCTTAAAATTGCGGAACGGGTTATTTATAATCAGCTCATCATTCACTTTAATTCTAATAATGTTCTACCTTCTAACCAATCAGGATTTCGTAAAAATTTTAGTACAGGAACAGTACTTGCGGCTGTGGTTGATGATGCTTTACGAGCTATCGACTCTTCTAAGGTTTTAAGCCTCACGCTTTTAGATATGTCGAAAGCATTTGATTCAATAGATTTTAGCTGCCTATTGGCCAAACTCTTTTTTTATGGAATTCATAATAAATGTCATGATTGGTTTGATTCCTATATTAAAGACAGAATGCAACTTATTAGAATTAAAACTGAAAACGGTTCTTTATTTTCTGAACCTAGAATAATAAAATCTGGAGTGCCACAAGGTTCTGTCCTGGGGCCTTTACTTTTTAGTATATGTACTGCGGACTTTGTGTCGTCAGTAGTGCATACTACTTTGCACATGTATGCAGATGACTTACAAATTTTGTACAGCTTTGAAATTGACAATAAACAAACTGCTGTTGATCTTATTAATTCTGACTTGCATCGGATTAAGGAGTTATGCGATAAAAATGCTCTAATGCTTAACCCAAATAAATGTAAAAACCTGGTTATCGGTACTTATCAAAAAACTAGACAGTTGGGGGATTTTGCTGTTTATATTGACAATTGTCCTTTGGAAAACTGTAGTTCAGTAAAGAATCTGGGTCTTGTATTTGATAATGACCTGAAATTCTCACAACATGTTAGTGAATTATGTAAGAAGGCGTTCATCTCCTTTAAGCAAATAGCGCCTTTAAAACGTTATTTGAGCTCTGACATTAAATTAGTATTGGTCGAATCCTTAGTTCTGTCTCATCTAAATTACTGTGATTATGTTTATGGTCCTTTACTTACAAATGCTGATAAATTTAAACTGCAAAAAATTCAAAATTGGTGCATGCGTTTTGTCACATATATACCCTTTCTTCACCATGTTACTCCCTTTATTAGACAGTTCGGTAAATTAAGACTCAGTGAAAGACGTTATGTTCATTTTTGTGTTTTTGTAAATAAGATACTGTGTAATACAACTCCTGACTATCTTTATGAGAAGTTGGTTTGGCGACATGATGTACATGATCGTCAGCTTCGTAATTTACACGATTTGCAAATAATGCGTCATCGAACTGAATAATTTAGATGTTCATTTACCTATTTAGCAGGTATGATATTAAATAATGTACTGGTGCCTCAAGACTTAACACTCCGTAATGCAGCTCTGATTAAGAAACACATTCGTGAGTTGGTCATGGAAAACGATAACTCCACGAATGCTGCTGTTTTTTAGTTTTAGCTTTTTAATTTTTTACTTAATATTAGTATTAATATAATATGCGTGTGTGTGCGAGTGTGAGTCTGACTATACTACGTATTTATGTGTATTGCACAAGCATGTATGAGTGTTGTGTATGTATATGTAAGTTATACTCTTTTTTACATTGTTTTAATAACACTTTATAATTTATTTATATTATTGCTTTTAATATGTGTAAGTTACTTGACTTTCTGAGGGGTAGGCTAATTATCAGTTATCTGTGTCTAGTCCTTTTGTGTATAGGTTGTATATTGTCTTATAACTATGCACAATAAATATTTTTTACCTTACCTTTATCTTTTTTACATAGTATTTGTTTTGTGTGGAGGGTTCATCTGTATCCCTAGCCATGGAAAAAGCCTTCAAGAAAAAAATACTGTCATCGAATCTAGAGGCAAAGTGTTGCTTCAGGTATATTAATGGTGTAATTTTGGATCTGCTTGATATAAAAGAATTTCTGGGTGGTGTTGATCTGAACTGAACATCAGCTTCATCATAGAGTTCGAGTAAAAATCTTCATGTTAAATGTCATTATCTATAGGAAATTAGATAGCATACTAAGGTATAGAGTTTACCTATACGAATAGGTATACAGGGTGATTCAGAACTTATCCAAAAAAAAAAATCTGGATGTACAGGGGACCCTTACAAATACAATTTTGTAAGGGTCTCCTTACAAAAAATCAAAAAGGGCAGTTCGAAAATGGTTTAAAAATACACTTCTGCACGGCACTGGAAACTGGTCCACTGTAAAACCTGACCTCGCACAATGCGACCGGAATGGCGGTGTGATAAAAACGGACAAAAACTTTCGTAAGGAAAGAAATATGTAAATAGAATTTTATCGCACCTATTTTATATCGGCAAATTAAACTGCTTTTGCCTTTAATATAAAATTAATTTGTGTTTTTAAATAATAAAATCATTTGACATACCCAATGTTACGATTGTTCAAAATTTTATCCATCAATATGTAAACTCATTTGGGTCCGTTGTACAAATGCTTCACCATAAATTAAAACGATATCCATCAACTCCGAGTACACGCAAACCATTTTTGACACTAACTACCCATTTTTGACACTAACTACTAAAAACCTATTGTAAACACGACAGATACAAGTAAATATCCCAACGACGATTGCAAAATCCGAACTCAATATTCGGAGTCGCTGAGGCCACGTGGCGAATGACGTTAGAGACTACAGTTGTCCAGCTATGTAGTGGTTGAATGTACTATAACTTCAATATTTTTTTTCTCGGAAACTATAAGGATTTTACAAAAATTTTTTTTACGATATTGATTCCATTTCTCATGCTGCATCTATTCCCAAATTTGTTTGGATAATTTGTGAATCGCCCTGTATAAACGTTAAATCTTATCATCATTTAGTCAACAAACAAGGTATCGTCAACTCATATGTATCGAGTAAACACCATCTAAATGACACATGTAGATCTCATTCAAGTATTCTGGTGGTGGTGATTCACCAATAGAAATATTTAATGAACCATCAGAAACATGCACAAAACAAAGAGAGAAAGAAAGAGGATGGAGATGACAACTACTTATCTATCCTACCTATTGAGAAAAATCCAATATTAATACTTTTACAATGTCTGAAGGCAGACAGACTTTCCCACGAAAGCGACTTAGACCAAACATCCGGTGTACATGTGGCAAGGTACACATTAGACCAATAGGAAGACACTAATGTGCACGGAATTACGGAATATAAGTGCCATTTAAAGATACAGGGTGGTCCGAATTTTATGCAGGAAACTTCGAGGGCAGATAGATCTCTTTAAAATAGTAGGTGTTTGCCTTATAAACATAGGTCTGAAACGGCCTCGTTTTAGAGATACAGGGTGTTGAAGTTGTTAAAATAATTGATTTTTTTGCTTATATCTCCGGAACCGATTTCATTAAAATTTAGTACAGATAATGTATGATAGTAGGCCTTGTGATCCCTAAAATATGAGCTCTAAAGGTTCAACCAGTGGTGTACAGCTGGGCAGGGTCACCCCCTTTTTTATAAAAAAAACTTACGCCACTGTAGTTTTTACATGCTATTGTAACGGATTTATATTCTATTGCACAAAATACGTAAGAAAGGTAACTTAAATTTTTTCCCTAAAGTTCACCGTTCTCTAGTTCTCAATACAATCCCCATGTAGCAGACACTTCTAATCATAATATTATAAGAATATTTATATTTTTGCTTAAAACTAAGTGCAATTTGTAAGCATATCAACAAAATTCTTTACACTTGTCGCTTTAATCTTTTTGGATTAAAACGATATTTGGAAAATCACGACGGAGCAATGAAAGACACAGAAATGAAATTTTAAGAGCATTTGACGACGATCCTCGGCTAAGTACACGAATAACGTCTCGGCAACTTGAGGTGAGTAAATCGAAAATTTGAAAACTTCTACATAAGGATGCCAGAAATCCGCACCATTTACAACCTGTGCAAAATTTACTTCCGGGAGCTTCAGAGAGACGCCTAAATTTTTATCAGTGGTTATTAGAATTCTTACTAGAAATACTTTACTGATGAGACTTCGTTCACAAGGCGAGGGGTAGTGAATTTTCACAATTTGCATATTTGGTCACAAGAAACTCCTTATGGAATTCGGACAAGATCTGTTCAACACGAATTTTCTGTGAAAGTATGGCTCGGGATAATTCGCAATAAAGTATGAGGACCTTTCTTCTTGCCACCCCATTTAAATTCCCAGTCATTTTAAAACTTTCTAGAAAACCATCTATTTGAATTATTAGAGGATGTTCCATTAAATATATGACAAAATAGCTGGATACAAATAGATGGTGCTCACATGGTATCAGCTTCAATTAGTTCCATTAATAGAAGATGTCAGAAATGTATGAATGTGGGTGGCTCGCATTTTGAACAATTGCTGTAAATACGTAACTTTAATTTTGTTTCTTGTTTAGTTGCTGTTGCTTGGTAAATGTATTTTTTCATTATTTTGAGAAATTGTTCTTATTTGTAAAGATTAGACCTCCAGGGGAAACTAAAACACACCACAAACACGACCTCACAGCTGATATGGAAACAATTTTGATGATGTGCTTACAAATTGCACTTACTTTTAAGCGTAAACATAAATATGCTTGTAATATTATGGTTTGAAGTGTCTACCACAAGGGGATTGTATTGGTATCAATAACTTGAAAATGGTGAATCTTGGGGAAAAAAATCAAGTTATTTTTACGCATTTAATGAATTAGAATATAAATCCGTTACAATAACTTGTAAAAAATACAATGGCGTAGGATATTTTTATAAAAAGGGGATGACCCATGTCCAGTTGTGCACCACTGGTTGAATCTTTAGGGCTCATATATTAGGGAATACAAGGTCTACTATCATACATTATCTGTACCAAATTTTATTGAGATTGGTTAATAGATTCCGGAGATACAAATAAAAATTCAATTTTTTTTTAATAACTTAACACCCTGTATCTCTAAAACGAGGCCGTTCCAGACCTATGTTTATAAGGCAAACTCCCTATTATTTTAAAGAGATCTATTTGTCCTAGAAGTTTCCTGCATAAAATTCGGACCACCCTGTATATTATACCTATAATCGAAATTTTAATATATCTATTGATGTTAAGGTATACAGCATTTACTCGTGCACTAATTTAACACATTTTAGCTTGTCTTTCTCCTTCAGGATTTTCGCAACTACATCATCCCATCTTGCTCTTGGTCTTCTTTTTTTTTCTTTTTTGTTGTCTCATCATTACCAGATATCCAAACCATTTTAATTGTTGTCTGTCGATACTTTTATTTTTCGATTCAAATTTCAGCTCATTTCTTTTCATCTCATTTCTGATTCTTTTTCTAGTAACTTAGTAACTCCTAGAATCCTTTTCAGGTACTTCATTTCCATCACTTGTAGTTTGTTTTTTGTTTCTTGTTTGTAAGGTGTTGTTCCAGGTTATGTTGTAAGTCTTTCATATTTCTTGCATAAATGACTAGATCGTCAGCAAATGCGCATTCCGCTATTTCCACTACTACTATATTTCTATAGCCCGCTTTTTGTTTCTTTACTTTTCCTTTAATTTATTTTATTATATCATGAATAATTAATGTGAAAAGTACTGGGTTAAGCACCCTTCCTTCTTCCTTACTTGTAAATTCCTCTGATTCCATCTTTCCCGTTCCCATTTCTTTCTTGTGCACTTAACCCACTCTGCGACTCCTCTAATTGATCCTCAACTACAGCCTTTAACCTTTTTTCTAGGATTCGTTTATATACTTTGACTATTATGCTCAACATAATAATTTTTGCGATTGCTTCTATTCTCCTTTTGGGAATGAGTCTATTCCCATTTCCCATCCTTTGGAACCAGTCCTATTTGACAAACCTTATTAAAGAGGGTAACCAGCGTTTTTATACCAGTATATCCTAAGCACTTTAACGCTTCTGGCATAATACCGTCATGTGCTGCAGCTTTTCCTTTTTTTTTTAGTTGCTTCTCGTCCTCCTTCTACTATTTTTATTATGCATTCTTTTTCCAGTCCTGCATGGTTCCTTCTATCTTTTCCTGTGCTCTCTTTTATGTCACTTATTTGTTCTGTGTTTAGCATTTCCTCAAAATATTATTTCTGTCTTTTCATTATGCCCTCTTCAACTCCTAATATTTTGCCTTCTTTATATGCGATGTGTTTGATTGTCTCCTTGTCGAAGATTTTTCAAAACTTTATAAAATAATTTCTGGTTACCTTGGTTTATTTTGTTTCATTTGCTTCATTAACTCTTTCACTTTTACTCTTTGTTCTTTATACTTGTCATTCTATTTCCTAAATATAGTTTCTACCTGTATTTTTATTCTTTATCTTAATTTTTATTTAATTATTCCACCAATTTGTTTGTTTTTTTTGTTCTTATTTATCTTCAAGGCTCCACATATGTTACTTCTCTTGCGACATTTAAGAAAATTTCTTTAATGTCTTTCCACATTCTTTGAGCGTTCCTGTGTTTCCTCTTTCTTCTTTGTACATTTTTGCTGTATCAGTTTAATTTATCATTTAAATAATAACAACGGGAAAAAATAAACAGTTGCAAAACACACGGCAGATATAATGCAACTGATATAAATAGTATTGGACTTCTAGTAAGACATATAAAACTTCTGGTATTGAGGTAGGGATTTAGTTAAATGTTTACTAGTGTTCTGGGTGTTCCATCTGATAGTGTTTTTGTACTTTCAGGATTTCACTTGATGCTAACATTTTTATTGATGTTACTAAGATATTCAACGATTAAACTACATAATAAAGTAATATTTACGTCACAATAAGTTCGGAAACTCTTTAATAATATATTTTCATGAATTCTATTTGTAGTGATATGAATTTTAGTAATATAAATTGGAAAATGAATGATTTATTTCAATGGTTTTAGTTGTACAATAGTATTTCCGGCACAAAACAGGTAAAATGAATTAAAACTCGCATTATAAATTTTAAATATAACACGAGTGTTAATATCGCTATATTTTATTAATAAAATTCCCCACAAAACTATAATATTACACCGGAACGTATTTATAACAAATCTAAACAGTTCATGTTTAAAAAATTACCTTCTCCTTTGAATGTAAAACGACGTGATGCCATACGCAAACGCTACATGAGAAAATGTTTCTCTTTCAATAAAGTTCTGACTTGGGAAGTCATACAATTTCATTATGAAGGTTAAAAGCCCTCATAACGTTTCAACCTACGTTGTGTAATAGTGGGTATATTCCAATGTTAAACGTGAGAATATAATGCAAAACTAGGTCGCTGCTATGCACTGTGTAGGTTATCCGTCTTGTGGAAATATTTGCTTCACAAAGGTCTGCTCTGTGTATTAAAATCTCTAGTATTCATTTAAAACTAATATGCAAGGAATATAACAGTAAAAATGTAAGTTATATTTTAACATTCCGTTGAACTACACATAAGTATACCACTCGAATACCATTAAAGTTCGTGTAACTTTACTTCGCATAGTGTAGTGGCAACAATTTTATTGCGATTTAAATTAAAATGTTTCTGCTTATTTTGTTTATTCTTACAGTAATTGAATCAAGACTACTCACTTCTCAGTAGCGTGTTTTCCAGCAAGCACATTGTCTTGTTTCCAACAAGATACGGTGAAATACAGGGAGGTCCAAAATCGCCCTTCACTATTCCTACAGGAAAATATCTTTTTTTCTCAAATCAACCTTGGAATGACCTTAAACCTGAGTTGATACATATAAGCAGACCTTGGATTGAAACCCAGAGTCTACAAAAACAGTGATCGATTTCTCATTTTTTTTCTTGATTTGACCTTTAAATGACCTTGAAATAACTCTCAAATGACCTGATACCGACAAACTGACCTCGGATTCGAACTCAGCTATTCAAAAATCTATATAACAGGCGGTTAGACAAAATTTCTAGGTTGTTTCAATTTGAAATGACCTTGAGACTACCTTTAAATGACCTGATACAGACAAACTAACCTCGGCTTCTAACCTAGTGACCCCGAAATCCTGTATAATAGGTGGTGGGACTGGATTGCTCGGATTGTTTCAATTTGACTTTGAAATGACCTTGAAACAACCTTAAAATGACCTGATACAGATAAACTAATCTCCGATTTGGACTCAGCGACCCAAAGAATCTAAACTCCGAGATCTTTCGAATAATGCACTTTTTCTCAATCTGACCTCTAATTGACCTTGATCCCGACTAGGAAGGTGGGAGGAGATTCGTTTGGGGTAGAATCGATTAGTTATTGGATATAAATAAGAAAAAAAAAACATTATTTTTTTTTGGCTAAAGATGAAGGAGACCGAAAACCGGCCTAATTGACCCCTCCCCCTTTATAATATTTATTTTTTTTATAAAATATGCGTTAATTTAATATATAAAATTGTCTGTCTCCTCTGTCTGTCTTTCTAAATCAGTCAAAAGCCTCCTGATAGTTTTTTAAATCGCACGTAGGTATCTTGATTTCCCTATCTTTTTTGATAGAATTTATTCTATCACGTATCCTTGCTCAGGTATTACTAGTTGCATAAATCCTCTTATTGTGTATAATTGACAGTAGCTTTTTTCTTCAAACTTATAAACGTCGGATAGGATTTTTCTTTTATTGTTGTCACTTGTGTTACGAGCTTTTGATATTTCTCTGATAGGTCACTAATGAATTTTTCTTTTCTTGTACTGCTTATTTTTAAACAATGTTCCTTGCAAATTTAACTTGTGGACTTATCTTCTCACTCAACTTCATGTGTCTTAATTCAGGACATCGGTTTCTGCAGCTTTTCGTTTCCGCTTTCCTAGATTTTGAGCTATCGCTTTCTTTGTGCTTACCACATTTAACTTAACTTTAAGTTTCTTTTAAATAAATTAATCTATCATTTGTATGTTTTAATACAATACCTTCTGTTAAGAATAAATAATTAAAAATATATATTCACAGAAAATGTATTAAATAAAACTTCGCGTTTTGTTAGAAATTAATAAGATTGATAGTGATAGATTAATACAATCTTGCAGTAAAAAAGCTGTAAGAATAAAGAATAACAAATTAATAGGAAAAATAGACAAATTTCTGCTATTAGCTAGGTATACATATATTCTAATGGATCTACTGACAGAATTATTTTATTTATAGAGATGATAACTGATTTTATAGCATGGTATGTACAATAGTAAAGAGAGTGTATTTAAAAGAACTTGAAACTTTCAATGACAGACAACAGACATGAAGGACATCTAAAACTGAACTCTGGGAATGATAACATAAAAGTCAATCAACTGTGGGACAGTGTAAACTATTTAAATTTAGCAAACACTACAGTTGAAGTAGTATGGGTTATTTAATAGGTAATCAAAAATGAAAAATTGTAATAAAAATTTACAATTTATAATTAACGAAACTAGTATAGTCTTTCCGAAGTCAGTTGAACATGTAAAAAAACGCCTGGCAATAAAATTTAATGAGTTTCATAGGTGTCCCTAAAAAATTTTTCTGATAAAGGTGAAAAATTATAATAATTTGTATATAACGTGCAGAAAATTTCTATTATATGTTCATTTGGCCAACAACTTTATTTATTTATGTCCTCAAACAATTTTATTATATTGATGGTAAATCTCATTTTGTTCCGTTTCAAAAGGTCTCCAAAATGTCACGTTGTAATAATATTATTACTCCCTTTCGCAATTGTAATATCAATGATTAATAGAAGGTGCCTATAATAAATTAAAATTACCTAAATCACACCCAATTCCGCATTGCTGCACTGCTGGGAAATTTGTCGACCACTTGTCAACGACTGAGATTTATTGCCCAGTTGCCCAATGCAGCTCTATTTGTATTTCGTTTGTCCGCGCTCGGATTTTTCAACTGGGCGTATATATTTCTACCACCTCCACGTTTAGTTCGACCAGACCTGTATATGGGTATGGTTAAATAAATATGGGAACAAGTTTTTCAATTTTATCGAAAAGTTAAGGGTTTTCAAGTAAGTTTAGCGACGCCACAAGGTCGTCCTTTGGACAAGGCTCCATGAAATTTAGCAGTATTTTTTAACAAGTTCACTTAGACCGTTGGGGCCATGTGTTGAGCATCTGGTATAAAGAGAATAATCGATATTTCTAATAACGTGCGAAATGCATTCGAAAGAACACATAGGAATTCGAATATATTTAAATAAGTTGTTTAATTGACAATAATTGAAAAAGAAAGATATATCAAGTAGCTGGTTTTTAGGCGGATTTTCCAAGCTATAAGAATAGATTCAATGAGATTGACTAATCCCTTCCGTGTTGCTACACGGAGTCACTACAGGAAGGCTAGGGTTACTTGTAAGTTCAATTAGTCACATAATTATTTATATAAATGTAAGTCCGGTTAATTAAATAACTAGTATCATGGTATAGTTATACCAAAGCGTCCCGATATTCAGGGTTCCCGCCAGTAAGATAAGAACAGAAACGTCTGAATCCAAGAAATGAGCGTGTCGAAGCGAGGTGTTGAATTCAGGAGAGATCTCCAAAAAAAGGCAGTTTTTCCTTGGGTTCCACATTGAGCAGTCTACTAGTCTTAGAGTCTCGGGTTAATTTAATAATGGATAAAGTAATTCCAAATTTTGCTATGGGTCGCGTATTCCTTTAATCTCGGTACGCTGCGCTGTCACGTGTCAATAAATTAATTAATAATGTTTCTCGAGCCTGTTGTGTCGTTATTTGTTTGTTTGTTTTGTTTTTATTGTCATTAACACCCTTCCTGGAAAGTTTTGGTGTCTTTTTGTTCTTCTAACTTAAGTGTCACCCTATACAACCAACCAAGTGTCTGGAATTTATTCTCTGAACGTACAACATTTATAAGTTCCCACGTATTAATTAAAGTGTAATGATAACACAGCCCCACAAAAAAAAGTATCGGATCTGGTATTCAGACCCATGTATTTCCAAGTATTTTTTCCGCTGAATCCGAATCTGTCGTCAGATATGGCCCAACGGGTCTGAGTTTTCGGGAAAATTAAAAAAACAGGTTAAAATTCACAAGAAACGTCATTTACGATCGACGAAAGTTATAAAAATCAAATTATCACTAGACATATGATTTTTCACACGTTTAGTTGCAATTTATCATCATAGAGTCAGACAAGCTGGTCCAATTTCGTTCAAAAACAGAAAATAGATCAAAATGCTTAAAAACGCCATTTCCATGGCATAATTCATGTTACACCTTTCTATTCAGTCGTTCATGCATGAATACACATATTTATTCATCCACCTGTACCACCTATAAAACCCACCCATCCATATACTTTTTGTGTTGAGAGATGAGATAACAGAAGATTGAGAATGCAATAAGACTTGTAAAATACTCTACTTTCTAAACAAAAGAAAACGATATCTATAAATCATTCTTATTTTTGTTGCTATAACATATTTTCTTTTCTTCAAAAGTTCTATGCAAAGGGTTACGTTTTCGTTTATTCGTTTTATTTTTCTTTTCTCTTTTTAACAACCAACAAGTTTTCGCCCTACATATACAAAGGGCGAACATTTCCGAATATTTCTGAGGCGAAATTGAAAGAAGGTGTATTCGATGGACTTCAGATTCAGACATTGTTCAAGGATGCACCATTTTTCACTACAATGAGTAGCGTTGAGAAGAGTGCCTGGACTAGTTTCAAAGTTGTAGCGACAAATTTTTTAGGAAACAACAAGAGTCCTAAATACGAAGAAATTGTATTAAAACTGATAAAAGACTTCCAAGACCTGGGATGTTTGATGGACTACAAGTTTCACATCTGGATTGGTTTCCTGAAAATCGTAGAGATTATAGCGAAGAACAATGCGAACAATCTCATCAGGATATGAAGGTTATAGAATAGCGATATCAAGGAAGATGGGATCATAACATGATGGCCGATTACTGTTGGTTCTTAAAAAGAGAAACGAAAAATATAGGGACTAAACGAAAGCGTATCCCTTTGCATAGATCCTGTGAAAGAGAACACGTTATGGCAACAAAAATAAGAATGATTTGTAGATATGGTTTTCTTTTGTTTAGAAAGTAGAGTATTCTTTATTGCATTCTCAATCTTCTAGGCTGTTATCTCATCTCACAGCACAAAAAGTAGATAGATAGATGGGTGGATGGGTGGGTTTTATAGGTGGTACAGGTGGATGATAGAAAGATGTATGAATTCATAAATGGGTGGGTGGAAAAAAAAAGGAACCAGAACTCTGCAACACGAATTATGCCATGAAAATGGAATGGAATTTTGATCTATTTTCTGTTTTTGAATGAAATTGGACCAGTTTTACTCTATGATGATAAATTGGAATTAAACGAGTAAAAAATCATACGTCTAGTGAGCTGGTAGAATAATTTGACTTTTTATAACTTTTGTCGATCGTAAATGACGTTTTTTGTGAACCTGTTTTTTTAATTTTCCCGAAAACTCAGAACCGTTGGGCCAAATCTGAAGGCAGATTCGAATTCAGAGGAAAAAAATACATAGAAATACATAGGTCTGAATACCAGATCCGATACTTTTTTTTTGTGGGGCTGTGAATAAACTCCCTTTCGAGACGTTGTGCAAAACCGTACTTATCTTATCAACTTCGACGTCACCTGTTACATAGGTGTTGTATAACAATGAAAAAGTAATATCAACGGTCGATAGAAGGAAGCACAAAAAACAGGCACTTAGGTAGGAAATTCTGGAAGGAAGCCTAGTTAGTCGAAGATAGGTAGTTGAAGTGCGAACAGTGTGCAGATAGGTAGCAAGACGAACGGCGGGCAGTGTGTCAAAGTAGTGAAAAGTTAATTGGTTAAAGTGTCATTAGTTAGCAGGTAATATTCTTTAAGTACTTTGTTGTTAATTGTTCTATATAATCTTATGATTGTGATGATTATAGATGTTTCATGATAATAATTCTTTGTCTGTTTAGCTTCAATTGCTTTATGCTCAAGGGCATATATTTTTCCAAGGTAAAATTGTTATAATTATACTTAAAGTTTGCCCATTATTTATTTCATGTTAAAAATATATGTATTGTCCTGATTGCCAGACATTACAATAACGACTTCTTTGTTTCACATCTAACTTGTTTTTGTTATGATTACGTTGTTCGAAAAACATAGATGTTTCATGATAATAATTCTTTGTGTATGTTTAGCCTTCATTGTTTTATGCTCAGGGGCGTATATTTTCCTAACGTAAGATTGTTACAATTGTTATTAACGATTGCCCAATATTTATTACATGTTAAAATATGTATAAATTGTCGTGTCTGCCCGGATATTGCAAAGCAACTTCTTTGTTTCACATTTAACTTGTTTTATCTTGATTATGTAGTTCTCTGATTTCTTGTGCTCACTTTATGTCATACGTATGTAAGAGCTTTGTTGAATTTACTAACAATTTCACCCATGATTATTATTATTGTTATTATTGTTGTTGTTCTCCCGAAATCTCAACTTTAGCTGGATTGCCTCCCGTATGGGACTCCAGTACCTTCCCTATTATTATTGCTATTATTATTATTATTGTTGTTGTTGTTGCTATTATTGTTACTAAAACCTCTTCAGTTTTACTTGGAAGTGTGTGTGTCAGACTTGAGTGAGGTGACATTTAGTGAGGCATTAAATCAGTTGTGTTTTATTTATCATCAGCAAAGGTTCTCAATGTATGCCTTTTGTTAGTGGTTGTTTTGTATTTATATTTGGGTAGTAAGAGCAACGATCGTGGGTTTCTCTGCCATGCTCTTTCCCCGCAGGAGCTCTAGGTGAGCCTGGCACTCTCATTCGATGTTAAATGGTTGTTAATGTTTTTTGTTGTTCTTTTTATTTGTCATATGTTTAATTTGAATTGTATGTAAATAAAGGTTAGGTGTATTTACTCTGCTTTTGTTTTATATAATTAAACCATACATCCCCTCTACAAAGTTAGTAGCCAGTGCCTTCCGGTCAATAAAAAAATAAATACACACAACGTAGGTAGTCCTTATGACGATCACATGTTTTTGGCCACAACTACGATATATTGTTTTTTGTCGAACCTAGGGTTGTTATACTACAACGTTAATAGTAAACTATTTTGCAAATTAGTATCGTTATGATACTGATCATAACAGTAGATAGATAAATGAAGAAATAACCCCTCAGGGTACAATTTCAATGCCGAGTTGCTGCGTCAGCGACCGAACCTAGTACATACTGTCATCCTCTTTGTTCTTCAATTGATATCGGAAAGACTGTGATTTATTCGAATGCGCCGGAAATAAAATAGTCCCAGATCATTGGGCCGGCTATGGATCATTTGCCTAAAATCATGTGAGGGTGTTCCGCTAACATTAAAGTATAATAGTCCGTGAACCCGTGGCATTTTAAGGGTAGTATTTTACCAAGGCTGAATTTTACACGTATGAGAGGTATATTAACCAAAGGACCTTCAGCTGCCAATCTTCGCGTTGAAAAATGTCAAAAAATAATTAGTAGTACCAAAACTGAAATTGTTTGGGTACTTTGTTTATAACAAAAAATTATAAAAAAACATGTTCAGCTGAAAAATGCCGGTGGAAAATGCTTCAGCTGCTCGTATAAACAGATATGAAAATCATCAATACTCTGCATTTAACTCTTCATCAACCAATATCTCGGAAACGGCTGTTCTGAAAGATTTCAACCAAGTATATCTTTTTTGCTTAAAACTGATAGGAGAATAAATGCACTAATACGGAACGTCGAAGTACAGGGTAGCAAAAAAGTTAAAACTAATTTAATTCAAGCGAACCCGTATAGGTGACACCCTCTACAAGCAGCGTCAAAAGAAATGACATTTAAATTTAGCATCCTGAAAAAAATCCGTACCCCATATTTTATGCCAACATCAATACCGCCTGACCTAAGGAGAAATTCGCAGGCGTAACAGTGATAATTAGATGTAAAACAAAAATTGTTCGCATAATAACAAAAACCAATCACAGACAAGGTAAAAACAACTACGTGAACGCAATAAAATGGTAACTAAACTGGATACACATCGCAAAATTCTAATGAGCCGAAAAACTCAATCAATGAATAGCTAACGAATAAATAACGAGTAAATTCTGTAGAACAATCTAAAAGTTAAGATTCATGGACGCTCGGCACTGACTCCTTTGTATTTCGTTTCACACGCCAACGCACCAAGAAACAATTAATTTCTCTCGCGCCCCTTCACCTGTGCTTATTGTTCCAAGTAGTTGGCACAAGAAATTAAAAACAAACACGTCCCACCTGAAAATTCCATCACATAACATTTTTCAGCAGAACGAATTGTCGAAACAAAACGAAACCGTATGCAGCGGTTTTAATTAAATGTTGTTCTCAGTTTGTTGCACCGCCACTCATTACTGTTCAATTTTAAATACATATTTGTCGATGGAAATATTCTATAATTGCTTTTCCACTATTGGACAGTGAAAAATAACGCCGTGTTGCTACGTGCTAATTATTGATGTTACAATAAAAAACAATTAGTGGGCGACGAGTCGGCTTTATATTTGAAATAGTCGCAAATACACAGAGGCGGGACTCCTGAAGGGGTCAGGAATATATAAAAAGGGACTTCATTTTTAAGACACAATGGATGTAAATAAAATTATTTCATTCTTAAAAGTACGTCTAAGAAATGTGTGACACATGCTGAATATACAGGGTGTTTACGAGAGGATCTTTAATGGCAAGTATAATGTACTAATAAATAAACTTAAAACTGGTAATAGTTAACATTGCTAGAACTTATTGAGAACCAAAAATTTTTTAAGACAAGAATTTCGGAAATTAATCTACGTGAAAATTACATTTTAAGTAAGAAATAAGTTTAGAAAGTAAGTCCAAAATAAACAGTTTATAGAAACAACTTATAGACGGAGAGCTAGAGGCAAAAAATTTTGTCTAGTCTAGTTTTTTAATAGTTGATTACAGAGGTACCACAGTCCGCTACTGGAATAGGTCAGTAGAATTTTAGGAAGAATCAAATGCAGCGGCGCGCATTTCTAGGTGTATCCCAGTAACATTTAAACAACGGTTTGGCAATGTTGTCACATGTACTTACGGATTTATTTTGTACACTTTCTATCAATGCCTGCTTTTTGCGTTACTGTATTGATAAAAATGATTTAAAGAATGAACGAATAGTTACATACCTATGTAGTCAACTTAGACGATCGGATATTCTGCAGCGGTTATTTAATCATAATTTGGTTAATTAGCTACTATATTCATTTCAGAAAATATATTTCCAAATAAACAAAATTCGTAGTGATATTTTAAACAGCTTGTAATATAATTTCTTAGTATTTTATGAGAAATGAGGATTTTTGTTTGTATTTTGACATCCACTTATAGGTTTAATAATAATTAATATTATATATTATAAGTCATTAAAAAATTAAAATTCATCCTTATTGAAATAACAAATAACGATTTTTATAATTAACCTTTACATCAACATAAGGAGAATACCTAAAAACTAAGGGCATTTAAATAAAGGGGACTATGCATGTCACAGTCTATCTCATATGTTGGTTGAAGCTAGGCAAGGGGAAAGCAGAGGGCTTTATTTTCATCCAACTGATGCGCGCGATTACATCTCCAATGTCGTACGTTTTGGAAGGGTCAAAATAAAATATTTCATAGTCCTAAGTCAATATATTTATTTCAACAGCTACTCAGTATTTTTATAATTTATATATATTTTTATAAATTCTTGGAATCCCAATAAATGTAACCATTTCTTTCTTGTTGCACCATTCTCAAGCATCCTAAAAACATTCACATTTCACTTTTAGAATACTGAGGTAAACTTTCAGTGAGACATAAAAATATATTCCCAAAGGAGAACATCAATATGGTTGAATGAATGCAACTTTCAGTTGATTGCATCTTCGGTATTTTTATGTATAAGTGAACTACCACCATATTTTTGCTGTTGTATTTATTCAGTTTTTATGCTCGTGCATTTAGTAAAATTGTAAATATATTTTTGAAAAGGTTTTTGTCGTAGAAGAAATTGAAAATGATGAATGATTAAAATTTGTAATGGGTATAAGGGTTAACATTGAAATACCTTTAAATATATTAAATATAAATAATGTCTGTAACTTATTTGTGGTGCAGCATTTTCATTTGATTTTAATGGCCAAACATGGTTCATATTATTGTTTTCTTACTCTCAGCAAAAAATTTCAAAAAATACCGTCAGTTTATTCAAAAATAAAGTCAGTTTTATAAAATTTTACCGTTATTCAAATAAAAGTTACCCACATGCACGACAATGGCCAGAGTTGCATATACATTCAAAGTCACCTTCAAGCACGCTTACCTGTGGAAGGATAGCTGATGTGGATGTTTATAATCCAATTTCTTACAAATTCTACACTGTCCAACCATATTCACACCTTAAAAGTTTATCCAAAACACATGTATAAACACTAATCACGTTTCGCTTACTAAAATCACAACTATTTTCTAACAAGAGACGCCATATTCTGCAAACCACGGCAGAACGAACGAGGAACACGCTACAAGTTGCCAAGTCTTCAAGCATGGTAAATATGAAAAATGAAAAATAGTTTAATATGTACAGAATTTAACAATATTGTATGCATAACTTAATAATACTACCCTATAATAATAATTTTCACAGTTGTGATGAAAATTGCGATAAAAATATTAAGAACATTTCCAGTATAATTATACAGCTGACAACAATGACACAATTAGACTGTGAATAGACGAGGCATCATCCGGAAATGTAAATAAATAAGTCCCCTTTATTTAATTGTCCTTGCTAAAAATGAATTAACATTAAAATTTTAAAAATTTTCAACATGCAAGTAATTGTGATGATACTGGTGAAAATATGCTTAAATTTACTATTTTATTGCTTTAAAAACAAATTCAGAATTATCAAACATTTCGTCCTGTATTTTTCTGAGGTCTTTAATAATATATTTTGTTGAAGTGTCCCCACAAAAATATGTCTAAAGGACAGATCTGGGCTGTTTTCTACGAACCTAAGGTTTCTAATAATATTTTTTACAGCGTTCGTTTATTTTTCGTCATCAGAATAACCCATGATAATATTTTTTAATGGGTTCTGATAATGGATAAATCCCATGTATTGATAAAGGAAGGTTCGTTTCTGCCCTCTCTCTCTCTCTCTCTCTGGTGTCTTCAGGAGTCTCTGGGGCTTAACCAGCATTTTCAGAACACCTAGGGAGGGAGCGTGGGGTATAGCGCGTGAGCTTTTTAGCCTTCGTCATTGAACTACGACATCACAACATATGAGAAAAAAAAACGGTTTTTGCTCGTAACTCAGAAATGACTGGAAATATATTCAAATCTCCCCTTGGTTCTGAGTAGAGCAGTCGGTAGATGAGGAAAAGTGGGGGTCACAATATATGAAAGAAAAAAAAAAAGCAGTATTGGTTTGTAGCTCAAAATATCAAGTCGTCCGAAGTCCGCATGTCTAAAAAAAAATCGGGACCAACGATGTGTGGCATCATAGAATAAAAAACTGATTATAACTCAGAATAGAAAAAATAATTAAAAAAATCTCCCTACACCCCTGGTTCTGATTGTCCGTTTTGCGGTGAATGGAAAAGGTTCGTATGTCGAAAACAAAAAAGTTAGTATCTTATATCTGTATTGATTGATGATTTGTTGTTTTTTTTTAAATAAATTTCGTATTCAACTACTCCTTGAGGTTCCAGACATTTTACATTGTGTTAATTTTTTTGAACACCTTGTGTCACAAATCAATGGCATCCATGATATGCAACACTTGTGTCAATAATTATTTTACCTATCTAAAGAAATTAACAATAAGAGAGTAGTACCCATCTAAGGATATACAACCTGTATAATGCAATTTTTTTAAACATAGGTGTTAATATCGTACCAAATTGATAGTCGACGCACAAATCTAAAAACATTAATTTCAAGTTTTTGAATTCTCCCATTCCTAGGTGATATTTATTTATTTATGTATTTAAATTATTTGTCCTACAGTGAACATCACCAATTACAGGACAAAGTATACAAATATATAATATTTACAAACATGTGAGCATTCAGAACAAAATGTAAAGAATAAATATAACAGACATATCGGTAAAACAGTGTAACAACAAAAGAAAAAGAAAAATAAGAAGAAAGAAAAAGGAAAAGCTGCAACTGCTCCCTATGCTACCAATCATGAATTGTTGACACTTCTAAAAGCTATGTACAGATGTTGCAAACTACAGTTGATATAAAATAAATAAATAATTAATTATGTAAATTCATAGTTTTAATTCTAGCTTGATTTATTTTATTTATCATTTATCACAAATGTGATTTCTAAACAAAAGATAAGATAACGAAGTCGCCGCTAGAAGTGCCGCCTATTACCAAGTAGAAGAGTTACCACGCTAAATTTTATAGCTGGATGCTGGCTGACAAAGGCCTGCATCCTTTGCGGGTTGCCAATTTCCAACATTTAACACGCAGTCTGTTGCGATAAGCTATATTGTCTGTGCTATTAGTTAATACAAGTTTTAAGTCCCTAAAGATAATAGTTGTTTTAGGCCACAAAAACAATTATATTCACATAGGTATACAATTAAAGTTGTTTTACCATTACTGAAATTAATAGCTTTAGAAATGCATCTGACTTTGTTGCATTAAAAAAAATCGTAAATGATAAGAATAAATGAACAGAATATCAAATATTTATGTTTGTGCTTATTTTTGCTCTGCATGTTCTATTTTTAGAAATTTCAGTGCCTAAGAACACCAAACATACAGGCGTTATTTGCCAGAAGTACAGCAACACTAAATGTTATTCATTTTATGTACTCAAGGCCTTTATTTTTCTGCCACTAAGGAAGTCAAAAGTACATGTAATTATAGTTGTCACTTTCGTATGGGGTTTTAAACGTTACGTCAGTTTCAAACGCGCTGGGAACAGAAACGAGTTAATGAAAATAATCCGAGGACGTTAAATTTCAAAAATCCACTGCCGCAATCCCGAGACGTTAACGGTGTCATATCAGGGTAATTGCTTGTCAACTAAATCTTCATGGTATCAGAATTAACGGAGGGTCAGGAATAAAAATTTAAAGCCGGCATTAAACAACGTAAATCGCCACCCGTGTAATAAACACATATTAAATGGCGGCGCGCCATGGGCGTGCGCAGGTTTCCTAGACGAGGGATCCCTTAAAAAGTCGATAATAATAAAATTAGGGCCCGTAAATATTTGTTGAGATACAATTCCAAGAAGACCCCTTTGTCACTTCCTTGGAATTAACCGCATTCGACACCCGAAGTAGAAAGACATTGGCGGCGTGACGTTTACGGCAACAGCTTGCGGTGCATACTGTGTTTTGCAGTTACGAAGGCGTGTTTCTTCGTAAGCCTTCATAGAATTCTACCTCAACAAATATCGTACGAATTGCACTACTGTTATCGCCCACCAATGTATTTTGTTAATTTTTTTATGGTAGAGATTATGGTACAGCTCGTGGCCCATTATTAGATCTTGCTTTGAGATTATACATCCGCTCGGTTGATTTTATAATTTGATGACAGTTTATGTCTTTCTGATCTCACGACTGTGAAGATTTCTATCGAGACTTATCCACCAAGTTGCCCCAGGACATAAATGTAGTTTACATATTAATAATAATTAATTTTCCCCTCCCCAGCACAACCCATTTGGACATATACTGTTGTTGGAGAAAATAGAAGATTTATTATTATGTGAAATACTATACCATATTATTTAACCAGTAAAACATTTAAAGCTCATAAAAATAGGGAAATAGTTTTATTTTTTAGCGTCACAACATAAATTTAAATTGAATTTTAAGATATATCTCTCACGATTTGTTAAGAACTGACTGAAATATTTTCTCAAAACACTGTTCAAATGGGATTTATACACATAAGGATGACATATGGGACTTTCTATCTTTGGCTAGTATCCAAAGTTGCTTACCCGCAACTAAATTCGGAGTATGGTCAATACGATCCTCATTTATAGGATAGCATCAAACGTTTTATATCGGTAAATTTATCAGTGGGATATATTTCAAAATAACGGCACTAAAAGAGATGTAAATATGGGTTTGAACCTTTGATCTCTCTATCAGTTTTGTGGATAAAGAAAATTGGCAACTATATTTTTAATAGTTGGAAACTAAAATGGAAATAGAAATGCTTATTAACTGCCACTTTTCCAAAAATAATTGAGAAGAAAACTAATTTTACATACCTATATAATTTTAAACAACCTTCATAATGTGAAAACAAACACAAAAAAATGTTAAATAACATACAATGAAATGATTTTGGTAAAACTTTTAGTGGTAAGAGTTTTTTATATTTAGCGTTTTTTGAACAGTTGAAAGTAACTTCTCTGAAATTTTTGACCCCGATATACGAAAAACAGATTGAGTTAAAGACGAGTTTGTTCTTTTTCCTTAAAATGAACACATTTAAGATATTTTGCGAAAACTTATGCGACTTGTAATGAATATTGAGTTAGTTAATTACTTATTTTTCAAGCTAACAAAACATTTAGTCAAACAGAAAATTAATTACTATACAATACAAAGAGAGAGATTTTTTTTTCAATTCCTAGGAAATGATTATATTTATCGTTGTACCTTTTTCTTCATTCTCGACCTCCGCCCCTGGATGACAGACAAGGCAGCTTCCGCGCACATTTTTATCCCAGCTATGGAATCCCGGAATTACAGCATGCCTCATTCGTGACTGTCGTTTTATGGGACCCTTTATGGCCGACAATTATTACAACCGAATAGGTCGCGGCGCTCTTCCAGTCTTTAAAGGGAGGGTTATTCCGTATCGCGCCATTTACCCAATAATAAACCCCAATTAAGCGAAAATAAAATGGCGCGGTATAATTATTATATGAAAATTTTAGTGCGAATCCGCGGAAGTCCGCACGTTGGGGCTGAAAATGTCAGTGTTCGGCAGAAAATTTGGGGCTGGAGAACACAGTAAGGTATAAACAGTGAAATATTATTTAAAATATTACTCAACGACGTAATAGTCCACGGGCCCACGTAAAAAGAAAAAAATGATTACCAGCAAGCTGTAACTTTGCGTACAGCTCAAGTTTGACGAGTCTCCAAAGATTTAACTACGAGGTAAATTCAACAGTGGTAAGTTTTCCAGTGATTTTCAGGAAAACATGTCAATCTGGCATAAACATGGAATGTTATGACCAGCATTTTTTTTAAGTTTAAATGAAAAATATATTTTTTTAAACCTCCCCAAAAAATTTGGCCGACAAAAATGTTGAGTTTGTCCCTCACCTCAAATATGTCTATTTGGTGACATTATGGTTGGTGACAACCAGCAAGCTGATTTTTCTGGGACGGTTTGGTAAAAAGATTTTAAATGAAAGTATCTTAATGTCCGACAAAATTCTTAAGAAGTTTTTGCAGTCCGACGCCCCGAAGATGTCGACTTAACGACAACATGATTGGTGATAACAAGCAATCTGGTTTTGATTTTTTTCTCTAATAATTGAAACGTATAACACAATAATATACTCGTCCGCCAAAGAGATTGGAAAATTTGCCTTAAAAATGGGAAAAATAAATATTTTTGTGGTACCTAATGTTTATTCCGCTATAAAATAATTAATTTTTTAATGAAAAAATAAATAAGAATAAATAAGAATATTATCTTGTTAACAGGAGCAACAGAAATTGAAATTCGTAAATAATTATGTCTAACTAATTTAATTAATCTCCATCAAAATGATTTCTTTGATCAAAAAACTTATATGTACATTTTATTTTATAAACTATTGTAGCTATTTTATAAAAAATGGTAACTGTACAATGAATGCATAAATTTTTGCTTGTGTTTTTTTAAATTAAAATTTGCAATCTTGTTTTGACAAACAGTTTACACATAGTTTTGTTCTCGAAAAACCAACTAAACCAATTTTAAACCAATTTTAAAAATATTTTTATACATCAACGCGTTTATTAAAAGATTGTCTTGTTGTAAAGTATAAATCCTTAATGCGAAATGACTTTGCAGTTAGTTATGGGGTTATGGGGCCATAAAGTTACGGCGTTATGGGGTTATATGGTTATGGGAATTTTTTGGGTTTTCAAGGAGTCCTCAGCTATGTGATGTTTTGCAATAATACAGATTGCGTATGATTTATTCCCTTGGTTATAGGGTTATGGGGTTACAGGGTTATTGGGATTTGAGTTTATGGAATTATTAGGTTGGAATATAATTCGGTTAAATGTTTATGGGATTTGGTTAAATGGATTGAGCGTTGGAAGCTTGAGTCTTAAGGTTATAATTGTTCAGAATATGGGTTTTTTGAGGTTATGAAAAATCCTGATGGGGTCAAATGGACCCCGGATTCAGATTCAGCGACTCTAAAAAAACATAATAAACATGGTCTGACCTCTGGGCTCGAAAGTCGATTTTTCTGTTGCTGTGTTATTTAACTTTGGACTAACAGAACCATTTATGTATTCAGTTCTTTTCCTCATATCTTACTAATAACACGTATCCCAAGATTCATGCAATTTTAAGAGAAAACACATATTTTTAATTAAAAAATCAAAATATTTTAATGATTCATAAAGTACCTATACAGTATAGGATTATACATACAGCGTGTTCAAAATGTTTGGAACCCCCCTCTAACTCAGAAAATATTACTCAAACAAAAAAATGATTATGGCAAAAGTTACAGGGATTTGAGTGAGCAATCCAACGGTGACCTTGACCATGACCTTCAAGGTTATTTAGAGGTCAAGTTGAAAAATTTAAATGCAACCGTATACTCTTGATCCCGGAAATAATAGGAGCGGAAAATTTTACGTTCGAATGTGATTTTCACTATGACCTCGACCATGATCTTCAGGGTCAATTAGAGGTCAACCTGAAAATTTTACACTCACTCAATTTCCACAGTCAAGAATATCGGGTCATTTAATAAAAATCAACTTGACCTGTAAACGATCTTGAAGGTCATGGTCAAGTTCATATCCGAACGTAAAAATTTCAATTTTTTCCATTTCCGGAGTCAAAAATATACGGTTCCATTTCAAAATTTCAGCTTGACCTCTAAATGACCTTGAAGCTCATGCTCAAGGTCACATTCGAACGTAAAATTTTCCGCTCTTACCATTTCCGGAGTCAAAACTATACGGTTCAATTTAAAATTTTCAACTTGACATCTAAATAACCTTCAATGTCACGGTCAAGGTCACCGTTGGATTGCTCACTAAAAACCCTTCAACTTTTGTCCTAATCATTTTTTTGTTTAAGCTGAATAAACCTTAGACTGCAAAAAAAAAAAACAAAATGAAAAAGTCCAACAGCGTTAAACCGCATAATCTGAGACACCAATTCTGACCACCAATGTCGGGAAATTACAGGACTAGGAACAATTTAATTGCTGAATGAGTCATCATGCAGTAATTGAATTATGTCTCACGCTGTATGGTATCTGGCACCGCATCCATATCTTGCATTTTAGGCACAAAAAACTGGATAATCGTATCGGGATAGCGAGCATTATTAACTGTTATTGCTTGATCAACCGCATTTTCGAAGAATAATGGTCCGATGATGCCTCCAGCCCAAAATCCGCATCAAACAGTGACGTTGTGGATGCATTTGTTTCGCAACAATGACTAGCATGCGACAATTTTGTTGATTAACGAAGCCATGAAGATGAAAATGAGCCTCATCCCAAGTTGATATTGTTCGAAAAATCAGCATCTACTTGTTGATCAGTTTTTGAGTCAATTGAACTTTGTAAGCTGTGTAAGGTGTAGAGAGCATCTCTAAATATGCAATTCTTGACTACGGTGCTGAATTGTTGTTCCTGGACTCTCAGCAACACTCTCACGGATTGCTTCGATTTTTTGCATTGAACGACTTTTTGAAGGACTGATCAACAATGAAAACGCGTTGTTCTTTCGTGTAGTGCTCTATTTCTAATAACTCCGAACTGTCAGTTGCCACGCTGTCTTTTTTTTCGTTGGCAACACTTTATTGCTCAAATGATGCAAAATTTAAATCTTTCGTGAATTTTGGGACATCCGATAGAAAACTTAACGTACAGTAGTTACAAGTCGACTGATTTAATAACTAGATCAGGGGTACCTTAAGGATCGATACTTGGCGTCTATTGTTTATATGTTTATAGAACTACAGCACTCTACTGGTTTCATCTAGATAAATGTAAACTGTTTACACCTATTAATGACTTCAGTGACTGTTCAAGAGCCTTGAAAATTGCTATTTAAATTATTTTAAAAATTTGAAACAGTTACTATGTAAAAATACTGACTATAAATAAATGCAATTATTGTGTTTTTTTGTTTACAAACTAATTTGCGGAATTCAATTCCAATTCAAATGAAATATTCTACCTATATTGAATATGAATAATCATGTTAAAGACCTTGGTGTAATTTTTGCCAGCATATTTCATATGGAGGGTAGAGGTAAAGAGGACGGTTTTATATGGAGGTCAAACTGAAAAAGTGTCCGGTTCAAAGCATTAAATAACAGTTCAAAAAGTGACCAGAATGGCGCTTGTGTAGAACGAGTGTTTGATATGAACTTGTTGTAGACAGAGTGAAGTGTGCTGAGCGGAAATATTTAATGTTTTTGGCGACTAGAGTAGTAGACTAGAGTAGTAGAAAACAGAAATGAATAAAAAAATGCCAAGTAGGTAATTGTCTTAATTGTTTCACGTGTTATTTTCTAATTGTTTAATTATAATTATATTTATGTTTTTGTTTTTTTTTAATGAATATGTTTTTATTGTATTGTTTTTGATACTTCAACCCCTCATAAAACCGCTTCCAGAATGAAATTAAAATTAGCAGACATCTAAAAAATTTGTTTTTTTTTAACATATAATTTATTGCCAAACAGATATACACAGAATTTGCACATGTAGTTCTCTCAATTTTTACACATGCAATGTTTTTTATTTTTTTTTTCAAGTGTGTAAACATTAAAAAAATTGTCAATGTCTGCTAATTTCAGTGTCATCTTCCATTTACACTTTAACGCATAATGCTAAAAAATATATTATTAAATATTTATATAATATATCTTTGTTTTCCTATTAAATGCTTATTTTGAAAAGTGCGCCATTACAAAGCGGATGTTCCTCTTTCATTGTTTAGCTCTCTATCCTACTCTTATAACTTTTAGCGCTTCCTTTAAAATTTACACCCTTGCTACGGTAGCGCCATCCTAATGTAATGCTTTTTGACGGAAACTTTTTCATGCACAGAGTCCTTACCTTTACCCTCCATAATTTCAAAATTTTTGCAGGTAACTGTAATTTCACATTATTTTTTAATCCCTTTGTTAGATCAAAATTAAAATACACTTTGGTGGTATGGAATCCAAGTTACCAAATTCATATAATTAAACTAGAGGATGGAAAAATTATGGTACTTATCCAATTAAAGGTATAACTGAGTTAATCTATGAACTCAAATAAACGACTTGCACTTCCTCCACTTCCCAGTATTTTTCTTACCGAATTTAATGAGTAACTAAACTGATTGTTCTTTATTTCTGAACTATACCTATGCGATTCTATATTAGTTCCTTTAAATTTTTAAATCTACTAAGATGCTTTATTTGAGAACTTCTTAAACCGATTTGTTGTGATTTTCACCAATTGGATACGATTGACATTATTGGTGAAAATCAAAGCAAATTTAAAAAGGAAGAATTTGAGAAAAACTGAATATTTGCGAGCTTGAGTAGCAAAATGATGACGCTATTCAATGGAGTAACAAAACAATTTTGAAAAAAGAAAATTATAACAGGAAGATTAAAAGAAACTTTTCTTTATTTTCCTAATCGGTGATACATGTACTTCAAATCATCCTTTAAACTTTGGTAGTAAAGTAAATAGTAACAATAAATATTATTAGATCCATGAAAGGCAGATAAACAAGTCAATTTGAGAACGGAAACCGAGAATTTTTTGAAACGTCAGCTATGTTATCCTCTTTCAGTGCGAAATACTTATGATTCAGTAACACGAAACTTATAAAGTCAACCCCTTGACGGATCACTTTGATATAAGGGATTTTATATTTAAAAAAGTTATTTTTATTGTGGCAGAAATAAGCAAATAACAACAGTAACAGAAAAAAACACGAATAAAATAAGACTGTAATCCCGTATTTGGTTATAAACATTTCTAAGTGTACTTGCAACTGATTAATTTAAATGTAATATAAATCATACTAAGCCCACTTGAATCGCAGACATCCAAACAAAAGCATCTTAATTTACGCCTGTATCTGCAATCTAGAGCAAGAAATATGCTGGCGAACAATTTGCGATAGCCTGTATACATAAGAGTTCAGAACTGAGTAATTGTCTGGGCCCAGCTACAGCCAGGCACCGCCCCAGCAGCCGACCCCTTTAGTCTTTATAAATCTCGAAGTGTCTCTATCAAATACGGAGTTGGAATTAGGGCGTTGAATTTACGAGAAATTTGGATAAAATCAGCTGGTAATTAGTTTTCTTATTCCTTGGGGGCCTGCGAGTAAACGTCGACGGACGGTACATAAAATATTAAGTAATTATTAATTACTCAAAATTTAATTACACTTTCTCATTTTATATTTAAAAAAATTAGTTAAGCTTTAATGTGGTTTTAGTTGATAATGATATAATGATGATACGTTTAGTTTATAATGGTAGAATGATTGATGAATTAGGTCTACTTACTAGTAAAGATACAACTAAAACAATGTGTGATAAAAGTAATGCATTAGTGAAATTAGGAAGATGGATAGAAGAAGAGACGTCGCGAATACTGACACTCTCGATTAATATGAAGGTTCCATTACAGAAGAGCAGTAATGAAATGGAACTATGAGTAAAATCAGATTCGAAGAAATCGGAGAACTCGTGTCAATAGAACAAGCATCTTAAAATCACACAAATAATAAATAATTCGATCTGTCAATGTTGCAACTGGAAAAGAGTCGATGTTGCATATCCTGGTGTATATAAGGGCTTTAGGCTCCTGGTAGAATGTGAAGGAATAAAGAGAATGGACTGCAGAAAACTGATATGTTTATCAATGGAACTAAGTTAGGATAACTGCAGGTAAATATACGATGAAAAACAGAGAAGTTATTAAGCCAAGTGTTGCATTAATCTGGCCTTTGTGCAACTAAAATGATACTAGAGATGTACTTGCCAAATTCCTTTTTAATACCAAGACAATTCCAAAAGACACAATTACACAGGCCCACAAACAGAAATCGAAAAGTCCTTTTTCCCAGACTAGGTGACCGTCATGTTTTTGGGGTACCTGATCACGATACCGGTGTCTATATGACCCCATCACATCTAAATCAAGGTCAAATTGAGGTCAAACACATTAAGTCCAAGAATTTTTTGACCCCGGGTTCTGGAAGAGCGAAAAATGTTACGTCCGAATACACTTTGTAGGTCATCTAGAGATCAAATCCTTCTTTTGATCTCTCGACTGATATCTCAGCTAGGAATGAGTCTCGAACCAGTTGACCTCTATGTTTTTGTGGTCGCTGATCACGATTCAATGTCCATATGACCCCATCACGTCTGGATCAAGGTCAAATGAAACTCATTACCGTATATATAATGTGTTTGACCTTGATCTAGACGTGATAGTGTCATATGGACACCGGGATCGTGTGCAGCGACTCCAAAAACATAAAGGTCACCTAGTCTGGGACAAAGGACATTTCGATTTCTGTTTGTGAGCCTGTGTTATCAATATCCTGGAAACCAGGTGCCGACGTCTTCCCTTAGAAGTAGAGGAAGAAGTAAATCCTGAGACAGTATATATATGTACTATGAACTGCCAAGCCTACAAAACCAATTCCGTCTAAAAAAGAAATTTAAGTTATCAAATACTGAAGGAAAATACATTAATTATTATAATTATAATTAATTATAATCTTATTCTCAGCCGACAAAGGAAATGAAGCTGTCATCTACGACACAATAAAGTGCATACCCGAGGTGGGGAAACTACTACAAGGCCCGGTGTATAAGATCGGATCGAAACCAATCAAAAATCGGCGGCAGCGATTCGAGCATCTAACGTTCCCAAGGAGCTATACAGAGACTTTATTTCGAGTGAATCAAGAACACCTCAACTTTGTTACCTTTCAAAGATCCAGAAGACAAACGTACAAATTCGACCAGTAGTTAATGCAGCTGGATCAGTCACTCAATTATTCGCCCGGCACATGTCACACCAAATTAAAAATCTATTGAGAAAGATGTAATACCACGTGAAAAACGGTGGAGCAACTAGATCTGCTATTAGAGAAAATGGATACAGAAGAATAACCAATGACCAATGACCAATGTACTCTATACCGACAAAATAGGCTGCAATTAAGGAAATACAATACTAAAATCAAGTACAGTACCTCAAGAAAGGTCTTTCCCTAGACGAGCTGCAGGAATGATCTGCTCCAAGCCCTGGTGTATATAACATCTATTATACATGCAAAAAGTGCCAGGAAGTAGAAAAATGGAAAAATCAAAGATGAGGAAAACAGATTTACAAATACCAGAATTTTGATGAAAGGGAGAAAAGATTTAGGCCACGATTTTGCAAGAATTATACTACATAAATCCAGAAGAATCAAGATAGTCTTCGTCCAGGTAAATGGTTAGAACTGTCTGGAATTTTTAGACTTGCGCTGATGACTACAAGCCATGCACTGAAACGTCATGAGTAAGCAGCAAATATAAATTCCAGACGAAGAACTTAGTCATCAGTTTCAAAGATTTTTACGAAGAAGGGAGAGTTTCTCGAAATGTCAATAGATTTAAAACGACTACATGACAACTGGAAATTATTCAACCATTGACAACTACCACAAATGACAAGTGAACTTTAACAAAAAAAAGATACTACGTCTAACAAATATTTTGTATGGAAAGATATTAAATACAGCATCTTATTACTTCGGACATGTTTAAGATGTTACTATCTATAGATTTTCAATTCACATTGGAATGTTATTCAATAGTGTATAATCTTCAATTATATTGGACAGTTAGAGGTATCCCCTCGAGTATTATGGTTTTACTTGACATGCTAATCACATTAGATTATAGTTAATTCAGGCATACGTGTATATGTATAGACCAAATTTAATTGAAACTATTAATTTACCTACAAACCAGTCGTCTGAAGCTTGAATTAGGATTCGTAGCCGTCAATCTCGTCATTGCAATTATAAAGTTAATGTTTTTTACTAAATGTGTATAGAATTTATTAAAATCAACAATTTTCTCGGATGACTGTTTTTACATAATTGAAAAATATATATAATTTTTATAAAAAATTACGGTTTATTGAAACGGCATAAACCATGACCTAATATCTCTATATTTTTTGAGAAGTACCACTAAGATATATTAAGAATTATTTTTTGAAATTGCACATTTTAATACTAGCGTTAGAAGTTATTTTGGTACTAGTAAATCAATATATATTTTTAAGAGATTCTCTTATTTCGATGCCACAAATAATTGAAAACTCAATTTCCTTCCAATTCCGACACTGGCGAGTTGATTTTTTTCATATTATAATTATATACGTAAATAAACTGAAAATTTCCTAAAAATACATTCAAATGCCAAAAATTATCAGTATTGGGTGAACAACGCCTGTGGTTGGCACATCGTCAGTTCAGATTTTTTGACGTTTTCTTCACTATGAAATTGGAGATTAACTAATCTAGCCGGAATCTTTGCTCTGTGCAGTTGGATGCGCCATGTGGCGCTCCTTTTGAAGTCAATGGCCTTAATTTTTAAGGTGAATTACATGTAGTTTTAAGTCCTTGCCTCGGTTGAATTTTTTTCAATTTTTCTAGATACTGTATATTGCTTCGCTGTAGAATCTTCTTTCAATTACTACAATTTTGATATTCTTGTCAGTTTATTTTTAGCAAAAAAATTGTTGCCTATTTTCCTCCTTTTGTAAAAGTTTGTTTATATTTCTGATACACCTGGATTGAATGGTGATGCAACTAGTACTTCACTTTACTTTACTTCACTTCACTTTACGAGCAAAAGTGCCCACAAAAAGGAGAAGAACGACCACCTACGTGCAATGCAATTTTGTTGTCCACTAAAGTCGTGTCGTTGTCTTCTGCAATAAATTTCTGATGAAATTCTTCTAAAGCATCATTAATGAACACTTTTGTAAACAATGACTCCATGTCAAAATTCACCACGATATTTTATGGATCTGTTGGATTCTCCCGATATTGTTGGTTCAAGGGTTTTGTCTTGGTGTTGCGTCTTTCCTGCTAGGTCATCATTAATGAACACTTTTGTAAACAATGACTCCATGTCAAAATTCACTACGATATTTTATGGATCTGGTTGGAGTCTCCCGATATTGTTGATCCATCTGGTTGAAATGGTCCATTTGATTAGTGAACTTTTGAAAGAGGTGCGACTTCGCAACTTTCTTGCTCGGGTTGTTTTTGAACTTATACACGGACACATCTTGTAATAGGTTCTCCAATTTGTTATATAAATTTTGTTGTGCCCAAGATTAAGGCCCCATTACCTTTGGCGGTCGAGAATATATTGATTTCTTCATTTCCCCGCAGTTCTTTGATGATCTGAATTATTTCCCTAATCACATCATCCTGAGGTTTAATAATTTATTACATGTACTATTTTCTTGTATCACTTTTTGGAGATGTCGACGAGTAATTTCCAAGACGTTAATGATTTCCTCTTACAGAATGGTCCTGGAAGGTACGGCTAAACTTAGCCCATGGGTACATTTGTAGCGTCATTTTTTAGTTCAATAAAAGATTAATGACGGGACCACGTGGAGCTTCGACCCCGAGGAATTGAATTACTGCGGACTTCTCTAACAACGCACTGTACTTAAGGAATGTGCACTGTTGAGAATCTTTCGCTGGAGAACCCATTTCCAAAGATATGCTTTCTTCTAAAAGAATGGAATCTGAACCTAATGTAAGAGTATCGGAAGTGCTTTTTGGTGTCTGCTACTTTTAGTACACTCTTTGGTTTGACACTTTACACTAAGGCTTTCAGTTGAGTCTTTTCTTACTACTTTTTTTGGGACACAGTTTCTTTTGTGGTATTGTCTCTTTCAACTAATAAGCATCGGCCACAGATCTGGTTAATTCTGGGAAACACACTAAATTCCTGAAGTAGATCTTCGTTACAATTTCTGACATCTGCCCTCTTTGGATTTGGTCGATCTTTTGCGTCGTCACGGAATTTGGCTGATTACTTGCATTTATGTAGGGCATCTTGCTCTCATGTCGCAAATTAAATTTTGTGGCTCTCCTGGTGTGAAGTTTTTGGGAAAATTTGAAACTGGTTTACTCTCCTGTGCATCTTCCAGTGGTCTGTGGCGATCGCTACTCCCACAGGATTGAATTCTGCTTATGTCGTTCACTTTGACAAGGTAGTTTTGGATAAGTCTGTGGTCTGTGAACAGCTTTGGCGGTTAACTTCGAAAGTTAGTCGAAAACTTCGGTTTTCCACCGGCGTTGTCTGAGTGATTATGTAGACTCTGTGTCGGATCTACAGGAGATTTTTGGTGTTGAACTGGAAACATAAGTGATTTTCGATCGAATATCAACAAAATCATCTAGGTTTTATCCCAGTATCACGGTTACATCCTGTATTACTGATGCGAGGTTAATATAAATGGTTTATAAAAATATTTGGGAATATAAATATTGACATCATAAATTAGAGGGTACCATAAGTGGAAGACAAGCTTCCCGCCGTCTCCACTTAGGAGCGGCATAAAGCCGAAGTACCTCATAAAATAAAAATGGCCAATTACGTCAAAGCAAGAAACCAAATTCTCAAAACGCGCCCGTTCCCTTTCTTATGTAGATTTATTCGCTGACAGTGATTGATGCAAACAATAAAGAACAAGGGTTTGACGTAAATTACCCAAAGCTCTTTATAATTTTAAAATATAATTGCGGATTCCTTCCGGAGCAAAAAGTCCATGGAGACTAAATGGATACGTCTCTTTTTCAATCTGGAACGACTACGGAGCCTTTCAGAATTAATTACGAATTATGGAGACATCCGGAAATGAAAAAACTCTAATATTTGATACGTCTGAGCTATGCCGTTGCGAAAGTCTGTGACGTCCCTGCTTTGAATCGAAATTTAAGTGTTATGATAAAAGAAAAATTGCAAGCACATGTTGTAATGGGGTCAATAATAAGAGAAATTTGAAAACTACTAACTGAAGCTACCTGAAAGGGGCCGCAAACAATTTAAAAATTGTTTTAATAAAGGCGCTACAGTCATGTAATGCTTTTAAATATAAAACAATTGGTGATTTGGACACTATATTTAATTGCGCATAAATCCCCCCACCTTATACAAGTAACTTTACATTATTACTGCTAATGCTACAAGTACAAAAGTAACTCAGTTTGGACAGTATTCACTTAGGAAGTGCGGCCTAGCGACTTGACATTCATGTCATTGACATTAAAAGTCAAACAACGTTGATCGCGGTTAGTATATGGATGGGTGACCATCCAGAGAAGGCTCGCGATGCTCGTCCTCCTTCTAGTGGCCTAGAAGAATTAGGGGAGGTTTGTATAGGAAGACATACCGTCAATCAGAAAGTATGTAAAACCGTTGACCACCTGTCTAAGCAACGTTAGGCAAGTAAAAGATCTCACGAGAAAGTGGGGTTCACCAGGTTGGGGGTTGCTCATCTCCTGGCGACGGTTTTAAGCCATAGTAACAGAAATGGGCCGACGTAAAATAATCAAAGCTAAACAAATTTAAAGGCTACTTAGGAAGTTTGGGAGCTACATCTTTCCAATTTTTAACTCATTTAAAAATTCTGATCGATATTTTTCCTTTTAATGAGTTTCATATTCCGTTTAAAAATATATGTATAGAAATTTTTTTTAAAAAACAAGCTTTTAGTGGTGTCATTTTATTTTCATATTTTTCTCAGCAAATCCTTTCATTGGTACCCATATCATGGAGACGAATAAAAAATAACTGGTCCGCCATCTTTGGGAGTCCGCCATATTATGAAATATATTATGGAATATAGAATGACGTCATTTGGCTAACCATGCATTGTCATCCAAACTAAATGTGTATGCAAAATTTCGGCTCAATCTGTTGGGGATTACTGTTTTAAAATTTAGTTGCAAGACTTGGCCCATACTAACAGGGCAAGTTTAGTAAGAGCTTATAATAATAAGATATTCTCTATATTTTTCAAAAAAGTGGTAGCAATCTATTTCAATAATTTGATAGGTCTGGCAGAAATAACCTTTAACAGCATTTTTAGATATGTTCTCCGAATTCTTAAGACTTCTTATGAATAATGTAGCCGATCATTAATCTAATAAAACTTATTTGAATGAAATGATAATTTATGATGAACGTTCTCTTCAAATCCGTCGGATTTATAAGGACATGTAGAAGCTGGAGATATGTGGAAATGAGACAGTTATATGCAGAGTATACTTAACTGAATCTATAGAATATTACTGATACTACGGATCAGTAAAAAATGTATTCAATCAAAAGTGGTAATTCAATTTTACATCACAGGTTCAAAGTGTAAATAAGAAGGATATTTGAAAAATAAAATCTACAGGGTGTTGCAGAAAGCTGAGAGTAGCCTCCTCTTAAGTTTTAACATAAAATTTATTTAAAAAATTCTTTGTTTATGATGTGGAATTTTATGACGTTAAAATAACATGATAAATGATACCTATATTTATGGCTTTTTCGTAAAAGGTGTAAAAAAATTGACATTGTTATGCTACAGCAAACCAAATAAGACAATGGGTCAATTTTTAAGGAGTATTACAAAATTATTAAATTACACAAAGTATTTTAAGTTATTAAAAGAAATCGATTCGTCCCTTAAGAACCTGTATAAGGGCCTAGCGTATATTTTGACCCTAAATTATCTTTTGTCAAGCATATTGAAATTGTGATAATGAATGCCTACAGAAGTTTGGGTTTTATTGTTCGAAACATGTGCAATTTCATGAAAATAAATATTTTTTGCTTGTTATTTAATACATTTGTTAGATCTAAACTTGAGTATGCCTCTGTAGTCTGGTCACCTATTTACGCTACACACATAATATCTATTGAGAAAATTCAACGCCGATTCTTTAAATCAGCTACATTTTTTATTGATGGCCAGTATCCTCCTCAAGGGTTTCCTCAGGAAGCATTTTTCAAGCGTTTCAATATGAGTAGCTTGTCTCAAAGACGCAAGTTAAATTCTGTTATTTTGTTATACAAGATTTTGAATAATAACATTATATGTGAAGATATATTACAAATGATCAATTTTCATATTCTTAGAACGTATACCCGACATTTACACCTCTTCGCGATCAAGAATCATCGTACTAATTTATATAAAGCGTCTCCGGTTCACCAAATGATTGTTGGTTATTCTAATATTGAATCTCGCATTGATATACTCTGCTCCAGTATTACTCAAATTAAAAAAGTTTTCCTTTGAACTTTATGTTTGTATAAATATGTTTTTGCATTTGTTTGTATTGTATTATAGCATTTTAATATTGTCTGTTCCCTGTTTGTTTTAGATATTATGTTCTGTGGTATTTATTTTGGTTAAGAATAGTTTTTATCTCTTTCACCTATTATTATTACTTTTTTTTTTTAGTTTGTAACCTTATCCTCGCATTGCTCGTTGGATATTGTATTTAAATAAATAAATAAATAAGTAAAAATAAATATCTCCGTAGGAAGGTCCTCTAGGGAAAATTTTTATAGGGACTTTATAGGGTCATGTTATTTTAACATCCCTGTATAAATACGAGAGATTTACCACATATTCATATTTAAATTTTATAAATTACAAAATACAAGATTAATAACTATTGAGTTTGCACCTTGTTATGAAATCATTTAAATTACCTATAAAGTCAAGATTTAGAATCATAATGTATAACACATAACAATTATAAATAGAATTATTTAAATATTAGCGTTTTACAACTAATTCGTCTCCTAATAGATACCAACATTATGAAATTAAGCTAATAACGAATCGACTTCTGTCATTTATAATAAGAAACTGACAAAATCAAAACAGGCAGTGACGTCAACAAACAAAAGAAGTTCAAACGTGAGGTTTTGTAGTAACGGTAACATTGTAATTAATGGTTTAACATAATGCTCACTACATACTCTCTTGGATGTTTGTGTTTTATTATTAGCCAAATCTTTACTAATATTATATCCATATTCTAAATTTGATTAATTATATTAAAGTCATACAGACCAGGAAAATAAGCTAAGAAATCACCATTTCGCAACTTTTTTTTTCAGCAAGCTGAATTTACCACTATAGATGCTAAATATTATGTACAATAACATATTAGTTTCCACAGTCATAAAAATGGAGGGAAGATTGTTTACAGGGTGGTTAATTGTATAATTTTTACGTAAATTCACGTTTTTCGCTTATAACTTTTTTCTGTTCATTCCATGAGAAAACAGTAGAGTACTTTTTTTCATCTTCAAAAGACCTACAAAACTAGCCCTCGAGCGTCAAAAAATATTGATTAGATCAAAAGTTATAAACAGAAGAAGTTTATTTATGACGTTTATTATTATGTTTTAATTCAAAAGTCATAAATAAACTTCTTCTGTTTATAACTTTTGATCCAATCGATATTTTTTACGCTCGAGGGCTTGTTCTGTAGGTCTTTTGAAGACGAAAAAAAAGTACTGTTTTCTCGTGGAAATGAACGGAAAAAAGTTATAAGCAAAAACTTGAATTTACGTAAAAATTATATAATTACCCACCCTGTAAACAATCTTCCCCCCATTTTTATTTATGACTGTGGAAACTAATATGTTATTGTACATAATATTTAACATTTATAGTGATAAATTCAGCCTGCCGAAACAAAAAGTCGCGTCCAACTCTATATTTCCTGACCAAATATGTATAAAAGTTACAAAGGATAATTATATCTGTCATTTAAATTATTATTCTCTGCGCTTGTTTCCAATAAAACGAAAAGTCAGTAACATTCTGAATGCTACTTATACTATGAATTCAATAAAAAGCAGTAAAAAGTATTCTAAAGCTACATGAAGAAATGTTGTTAGAGGCTTAGTAGTGCGTATTGGCGGTGTACTGAAGGCAAATAAACCGTCTAATTTCAATTCCAGGAGTTTGTGGTAAAACATTCTAATAAATTTGCTTGAATACGTCATTTCACATTTCCAGATTCACCACAAATCTACTATATTGGTACATAAATATGAAAAAAGGTTCTTTCTAGTTATTTCTTCTGAACAGATGTTGATAAAACAAGATTATTAATTTCCTTAAATTCCTACCGTCTTGAAAAGTGTATAAACCTTACAATTCTTCTGCACTAGCTTTTCCAAGCAGAAAATAATAAGGTCACAAGGGTTACAAAAAGACCCGCAAGGAGAGCACTCGGCTACGCGTTTGCAGAAAGAGTGATACTAAATTGGATTCTGAGCGGTTTTACATATTAAACCATCCAATGATATTAAAAATCTCTGGCAATTTTAATATTGCGAATTATGCCGGATCGGTTATTAGCTTTCTCATATCTAGGAGATATTAGCTCGGCCAGCTGTAATGGAAATTTTGTACCGTTCTCTTCGACTTCCATTGTTAATTAAATATTGGTTATATGAAGTTGAAATTAAAACGAGATGGGAAATGTTGTTAATGAGGCTCAAAATATACACTATTTTACTATGCAGCGTCCTTGTATAGATCATTACAAAAATGTTCATTTTTTAATTTTCTTGTAGTATTTTTTTATTAGAATGAAATCAATTCACCTAAGTCAAAAAATGTCAAGAATAAGAACAGTCCATACCATATTTGTTTTTTTTCAAGAAGACCCCTGCCTCACATTCCTGGAATTAGCCGCATTCGATACCCGAGATAGAAAGACATTGGTGGTATTTACTATAGCAACTTGCCGTGCATATTGTGTTTGTAGTTTCGAAGGCGTGCTTCTTCTTAAGTGTATCGCCCTGTGTATTTTCAGTGTAATTTCTTAGTAAAATAAATCAATAGAGGGGAAAATGAAAGGAAGAAATTTAATTCACAGTCGAAGAGTATCGTGTTTAAAGTGCATAATTATTTCAAGACAATTTTTCCAGATTCCAAAATAAAATACAATTAAAAATTCGTGTTGTAGTTGCTACAGGAGTAGGCTTAGCCACTATAGGGAGATTCTTAAGTGAAAGTGTTGTTACAGTCTGTAAACAATGGTGATTGTGAAGTAAAACTTAATTCTAATAAAAAACACAAGAGAATATGTACAGGAACCAGCATACCAGAATGGGAACAAATAGATATTAAGTAGTTTCCATATGGATTCAACGAGCGATTTTTTTGACACTTTGGGATGTTAATCTACTTTGAATTTTATAATACCCGTGTTTTTTTGTTTTTCTGAAGAAAATTTGTGCGACAGTGTTATTCCGAATATGAAAATGCATATTTTTTTGGCAGTGGCACTTCTCCTGAAATTTCTTCCTATGCTTTGACCATGATGTAATTTATACTCGAATACCAATTCGACGAGTCCGGTATTGGTAAACTAGTCCGCCTGATGTAGAATTGACGGCGGCGGGTTGGTCTTCAAAGCAAACCTGTATTGGTCCACTAGGTCATAAATAATTTTTTTGTATGGTACACGGGTTCACTTAGCTTTGCCGCTTTGCTAGTGCAGTGCAGAGCATTGCTTGGCTTGGCAAATAATGGAATAGGTTTTTGTCGAAAGTATCGAAACAAACTCAAGAGTTTAAAAACAAAGATTTACACGTAAACAGTCAACGTATTATATTAAATATATATGAATATTTGAGAATTGAAAATAGTGAACAATGTGATAAAAAAGTTAGGAACCGGATTAACGAATTAACCAAGATATCAAAAACGACCATTTCTCCCATAATTAAAGACGGATTGATCACGGTACAAAGAGGAAACGGAAAAATATAAAATTAAAGAAAATTGACGATTTTACCAGATGTAATGCGGCGCACAATTTATTTATTTATATTTATAAAGAAAATAAAGTTCCTACTTTAAACGTGATTCGAGATAAATTAAGCGATTATCCTGATTATAATTATAAATCTTTAGATATTTTACGACATGCTTTATTACAATGTGATTTTAAACATAAAAAACTTGACAATCGTATGGTAATTATATGGTAATATAGCTCAGAATATAGTATATGTAGACGAGACAGGGCTAAATTTTTTTGGACGTCTATGGATTCCGTACAGTTTATGAGTTAAATGTTTTTATGCGGTTCCAATTGAGATCGTAACAACTACAGGCTGTTACAAATTCGCTTCTCACTACAGGGATTTCGGAAACGGGAAGAGCTACGAAGTACATAGCTTAAATGAGGGCAAAGTAGCGTAATGGGGACCAACATTATGCCTCTAAAAAATCAAGGCTAACATGATTAGTTTTCGAAATATTTGAACATTTCAGCCTTGTTTGAGGTGATATTGAAAAAATAACAACACTTTCTCATGGCCACTTTTTGCCCTCTGTTGAATGGCATAATCAATTTTTATATGTAACGTTTCATCTCTCCAGGACCATCATCAACTTAATTTTTTTAAATACGACCCTAGAAATTTTATTAAATTTTTTGCAAGCCTTCATGACCCCCAATACTGTACTGCCTCAGCCCGAACCAGATTCAGACGTTTTGTCTCGAAAAATTCATCTTCAGTGTATTCGTATTTAAATAAATGAAGTTGATGATGGTCCTGGAGAGACGAAACGTTACATATAAAAATTGATTATGCCATTTGATAGAGGGCAAAAAGTGGCCGTGAGAAAGTGTTCTTCTTTTTTCAATATCTCCTCAAACATGGCTGAAATTAAACAAAAACGGATTTCCAGAATTTCGGTTTTTTCAAATATTTCGAAAACTAATCATGTTAGCCTTGATTTTTTAGAGGCATAATGTTGGTCCCCTGATTAGGCAACTTTGCCCCCATTTAAGCTAGTTTGTATCTAGTAGTCTATCAGTTCAAATAAAAAAGCTGTCCTATGTCAGGTTTTAAAAAAATACACTGTATATATTTTAATATTCTGAAAATAACCCGGAAAATTTCAAGGCATGTCCCTACTGTGGTATTGCAAATTGTTACAGTAGTTCCGGTAACAGAACTTTATTGGTTTATTCTTTTCTTGGAATTATACATGTTGGAATGTATTTCAACAAATATTGTACAGTATTTGACGACACGTTTTCGTTATACATATTTGCTGTAAGAACTACATCCGGTTCAATAAAATTTGTACAATATCTTGTTGCAAATTTGGACCTATTAAAAGTGTGTCATTTATCAATACATTATTTATTTTAATGGAGGCATTAACAGCTATTCTAATAGAAGTAGAAACTAGAAAGACTGTCTGGTGCAGTATGTAATATGTGTAAAATAACAACCTGACGACGTTTAGTACTGCATCTTAAATATACACAAACAATATCCAAATGAGGTGTCAAGAGTGCCACCTCTAAGCATTGCTACGGAGTGTTAAACAAACACCTTCATAAATAACCCATTTGTAAGTACCCAGTGGAGCTTTGACCAAAATTCCATAAATCCTGAGCTGAAACCAGGATTGTCTGCAGTAACATAGTTAGCAGAATGCACCGCCTGAAATACAACACCGGTAAAAGCTACGTATAGAGCTCCCTACTCGTCGTGCGCTGTGCTAGGATTACTTCAAGTAACTGTAAACTATGTACGTACAGGCTTTGCTGTCGCTAAAACTAAATCTATGAGCCAACGGGAATTAAAGAGTCCACATGATTTGTATTTGCTATAATTGTAATAATGTTCCTGGGTTGAAAATATCAGCAGTTTCCTAAAGTGATAAATTCAAGGTAAACGGTTTGTTTATTTTTAGTATATCCACAGACGAATTAGTGCAACCAAATCCCACTTAGAGAAAAATAAATTTCTACCTGAACTTTTACTAGTGGGAAGGGGCTTATACTAAATGTAAAAAATAAACGCTTGAGTGAATGTGGTAGAGGGTTGATTTGGAGGGTTGAAAAGGGGTGAAAAATTGTACTGTGATTTCCAGCGAAAGTTGACGTCAACAAAATATAGGTACGCCAAAACGAAAAAAATTAGCACCGGCAGAAATCTCTACGATGATTTTTCTAAGTAGAATGTTTTTGAAAAAAAAGTTTCGGACTGGAAAAATGATTATATGCAAACTTCTTGATTTTTTTATGTAAAATAATGTGTGATTATTAAGACATAGAAAGGTATACTTTCACAAAGTTTCGTCAAAATTAAATTATTTTTGGGGAAATGAGAAATAGAAATCAACAAAAAAAATTTTGAAGCTATATTAAAAAACGACCTCTACAAAAGTTGATTTTTGCATGATTTACAACTTTTGTATTGGATACTTTTTTTTACATCAACTTTCATCGGAAATCGCAATAATCTCATTTTGCACCCCTTTTCAACCTCCAAAATTAACCTGCACCACCCCCTTTCACGCATTTATTTTTTTTACCATTCCCACATATAAAAGTTCAGGTAGCAACTGTTTTTCCCCTCTAAATTCAGTCGGTGTAAATAGAGTAATCAATGTATTTTAATAGTAAAAAATATGAGTTAATAAATACATATACATATTGTTTTGTATAACCAATCACAGTAATGAAAAATAAGAATTTTTCAAAGTTTATTTTATTACATCTATAACAAAATTGAGAGTTTTAACTAAAGAAATGTTCTGGAAACTTTACATAGACATAGGAACATGAAAATGTCAGAAAATCAAGGTTTAACGAGAAAAAAAAAGAGGAAACTTTGGTATTATTTGGGATTTATAGTAATATTTTAGATGGTACATCTAGTACTTGTCATAATTTCCTAAAAATACTACAGGATGCCACTGTAGGTGTCAATGGAGTAATGTTTATTAAAGAACTCAAAATTTTATTGGCTACGTTGAGTTTATTTTGAATTGATTCGTTAATGTAGTTTTTGGTCACTACTGTGGATTTCCATCGACTGTGACGTTATAGTGAAGTGATGTTACCACCAGCATCAACCAGTGTCGTGGCAGAACTGCGGTGAAAGCAGTATCCGTTACACTAACACCGCTGTATCTTTTCCATTGCGTCACAAACAATATTCATATGAACTAAAACGAAAAATCCTAGTCAAATTAGTTTTCTGTTTTCATTTAATTGTAATGCCATCTTAACAATTCCCTAATCTGGATATCTTCCAAATTTTATTACTGGTTGCCTATATCATTACATTTAGGTAAGTACCTATTCGAAGTAAATAAATGAAAATTATAAGAATTTCAATATAATGTGCCAAAAAATCGATATTTCAGCACTCGAAAAATATAAACAGTTACGGAGACGCAATCAAAACAATTGTTAAATTTTAAATCTGAGAGTCAGCTCTGTTTTGTTTTAACTGCGGTAGTTAAATTACAATCTAAAACTAATACCCAACAACGTTCACTCTAATACACAAAAAATATTGGAATGATTGTCTGTGATAGATTGAGACTATGAACACATTTTAGCGCGTTTAACAAATAATGAATTCACGTCCGCAACAACTGTCTTCGATATTAGGGCACAATCGTGATGTAATCGCAATCTTAAAACGGTTCTAGTTTATATAAATTGAGATTCAGAAGGTTTAATAATCAATAAGAATCAATTTCTGTCCTTATGTTTCTAAATTTGTTTATTCCTACGTTTTGTACGGTACATTTTCCGTTTACACAATTAAAAAAATGGGGTTACACAATTTTTTTAGAGAAAGATTCTTCGGGATATTCCATAATATTTTTCCGTAACAGTAATTTTTCGTGTTGTTTTTTTAACTTTAATTGTGACTAAAAGTGTTATCATTTAAATCTCTAAAATCCAATTTGTATAGCTTATGTCATCTACAAGTTCCTATAATACCAAATATATACGCCACCTATAAGCAAAATTTTCCATGTAAATTGCATTGAAAACATTTAAGATTTGAGGCTTCTCCAATAAATTGCTTTATTTTTTTTGTAGAAAACGTTTTTGATTTTTTTGCCCATTCTATGTCTAATATCTAACGAAGATAGAGAAGTTGAATATAAACCTTAAACTTACGGATAATTTTTTTTTGATAGCTAATTAAAATACACAACTTAGAGATAACTATTCAAAAAATGACAAACTTGAAAAGAAGTTGTTACAAAATACATGAAACTGACTTTTAGCCCATCAACCTATCTATAATTCCTTATGTGTATACTACGTGTACGGCCTAGTAGTTAAAATCTGCCACTCCCAGCGAAATCGTTGTATTTTAATTTTAGAACCCAAAATAGTTGTTTACTGGATGTTATATAACTTGTAAGATGTTATCGTCTCATATATGTATTGTGTTCTCTATTTACTGTACTGTTATGACTTTTGCGTAAGCAAATAAAAGTAAACTTTCTTGCTTGGCAAAGAAAAATGAATGTCACCTATTTACAATAAAGGCTGTTTGGATGTTTCGCTTCAAGTGATTTTAATACGAGTATTGATTTCCCGATGCACTTTGTGGAGACTATAATGGACAAAACCGACAAAGAATTCTTTTAATCAAGGATTTTCAATTATAACAAAGACAACGGATACTCTTTGAACAAGCAGTATTACAATTTTACGAATATTAATATCAGGATAATGAAAAATAGTTGTTTGTGATCAAAGCGAAACAGCTCATCTCTTCTACTTTTTGTAGTTTAAAGTCAAATAATCACTACCAGAATACTCGCATTAATTATTCTGTTAAAACTAGTAAATAAAGTTAAAATGTCTATAATGAGATATTGTCTTTTGAAAGTATTGTATGTACTTAGGTACTAGTATCTACACGTTGATTGTAACAGTTTTCTTTAGTTCTTTATAAATGAAGTTATGTATAAGTACTCATTGATATCAAATGTCTGTAAAAAAAACATCTCAACGAAAAAGCTTATAACAAATATTTTAAAAAATTGAAAAAGGTATCCAACTTATGTAGGTACCTTTGTTAATACTTATAGTATTATGAAATACATGCTGTTCTATATTCTGTTTTGCTCTTCTTCTACATTATTTTCTGTTAAATATCCAGATATGGTAAAGAAACGATTTTATAAAATGTGACTAATAGAAACAAAAAAAAATGAAAACTAACAAATCTGTAAAAAAATCGGTGTGAGTGAAATTATTGAATACCTTTTCACTCAATATAAGGCATTTTAATCATTTTACTCATGTGTGATTATATTTAAAATAAAACTGAGTAGTTTCACTCAATTATAGGCACTTCTTAAATAAATTCTTCCCGTAAAGTTGCATTTGTCCGATCCCATCGTCCCATTAGGTTATCTCGTGACGGTGGCGTGGTGGATGGTAGTATAGCGTATGGTGTGCTTTGGAGTTCGACAAGTATCGGTTTATCTGGTTATTCTAGTGAAAATTTTATTAAAATGCAGTGATTTACTTATAATAATTAAAACAATATATTAAATCTCGATTAATATTTGGTTAAATAAATGAATTTTTATCTATAATTACGTATTTGTAACGTACAATATAGGTTATGGCAATCTATTCGTCAGATCAGTTCACCAATTCCTTTAATCGAGACGTACTCATACTAATAGAGTGAAAATTTCACTCAATCGCCTGTGGACAGAAATTGATACATTACTGAGTAAAATTGAGTGAAATTTGAGTGAAATTTTTTTACAGTGAATTAAAATGTTTAGAAAAAAACACTGAAACTTTCCACATAGGGTTTTTCTTCATTGATAAATATTTTAAGAAACAAATTAAAAGTACCGACTTATTTATCAACACGGTGACGACTATCAGGTGTTGCCATATTAGAAAACTTTGTGGCACCACATCATTATAGCCCACGATTCTATTTAAAGTTATACATATAAGTTATTTCTACAAAACACATTAATGATACAATAATTTATTCTAAATTAAAACTGCCGTTACAATAAAGTATCGAAACTTTTCTTTTAAAGAGAAATATACATTTGGTTCTAGTTAGTTCATACATTAACCTCAAGGGATCGCATTAACAGCTACTGATATGCAGCGAGGAGAGAAGTTCAGCAGACCGGCAATAATTAATAGAAAAAGAACAAGCCTTGCAGGGGAATTTATTAATTAGAACCAGGGAATTCTAGACCAATGAATTAGAGCCGAGCCGCTCTCAGTCGAGCTACAACACCGCAATGTGGTCGCAGCAAACGCAAGTGGAATACTAATCTTTTAGATTAAAGCACGGAAGAAGCAGCTGCAATAAAAAATTAACAATACAGACTTTGTTGTTAAGCAAATAGTAATATTTTTAATGTTGGGGTTTCTGTATAATATAGTAACCATCTGCTGGAAAAAAAAATCTTGCTTGGATCTAGTAGGTATATTTTGAAAATAGTCAAATATCTATTAGTATATGTATATCACTAATTATTTTATAAAATATTGTTACAATAAAAATGTGTTCTGTCACTCTATACTATTCTACAATGAAAGTTAATAATAATGATTTTATTCTACTCATACGCCACTGTCATCAATATTTTATCATAGTATGGATACGTTATTACAGAAAATTTCTTATTTATATAACGCCTGTTTGTCTTTCAATTGATAAATAGAACGAGAAAAGTGGTGGTATGGGATTTTAGTTAAAGTTCCTAAATAGATGGCGCAGGTTAAGCATAGTTTAGTACGTCACGATTGTTCATAAAATTCAATCCACTTTTGTATATTTCTAAATTGACAATCAAATAATTATTTTATACAAAAATAAGAAAGTACTAGTTAAGCCTATTTGTCACATTATGTTATTTTATGATAAAGTATATAAATATTGTAACATGTCTGAGTGTGATTTAAATAAAATAAAAGATTTTCCTGTTATATCATACATTGCATATTGAAGTCAACATGTCTCGAAAAAATTTGAGATTATATTATCTCTTACTTTATTTTTTCAAACTGATGTTAGGATCTCAGTTGTTGATTTAGGTTAGCTCGAGATAGGTACAAAATTTGGTGTATTTATTCGGGAAATACAAAAACTACGCCAGTTCCAGTTTTTGTTGATGAAAATAAAATATGAAATCAGTTAACAAAATGGAGATTCTCGCAAATTTTCAGTTAAAAGTCCAAAAAGTTAATTCTTTGTAATAATTTACTAAGTTTATGATTAAATATTTAATATTATTTTTCTTTTCTTGTCTGAAGAATCTATTCATTTTTATCGTTATTAGATATTGAATAATAATTTATTATACATTATTAAAGGAGTATGTAAAATTTGAGACTAGATTATTTTTTACTTTATTTTTTGAAACTGAGATTAAGATCTCTGTTGTGGATTTCTGTTAGCGCAAGATGGGGACAAAATTCAGTGTATCTATTGAGGAAATACAAAAACTACGTCAGTTCCAGTTTTTGTTGATGAAAAGAAATATGAAATCAGTTAACAAAATGGAGTTTCTCGCAAATGTGCAGTTAAAAGCCGCAAAAGTTTGCGATTCCTGAAATAGTCAAACTTTCTGTTGTTGAGAAAAATATTCACGTGGGTGATGACCTCAACAATAATTTCCAAATTCAGAATTTATAATTCGATTACACGAAAACACCCCTGTTACAGTGAAATTTAAAACGCTCTTACCTTTTATAGAATCATTCATAACTCTCTATTTTCGTGATGGTCAAACAAAAACAAGATTTTTTGAATTTCTATGGGAGAAGTAGAAGATTATGAGAGGTGCGACAGCTCAAAACAATTAAATTGCTTTTATGATAATTGTTTTATTGTTGCAGTGATGAAAGTCAGGACTCAGACCAAACGCCCCCGTCCTCGGATGCGCCTGAAGATTAACAAGTTATCCACTTTGCGCATTATTATTATTTAAGTGTTTGTAATAATTTACGAAGTTTTATGATTAAATATTTAACAATATTTTTCTTTTATTCTCTGAAGAATCATTCATTTTTATTATTATTGAATATAATATATATGTTATTGAATATATAATGAATAATAATTATTATACATTATTAAAGCAGAAAGTAAAATTTTAGATTAGATTATATTCTACTTAATTTTTTGAAACTGAGGTTAGGATCTCTGTTGTTGATTTAGGTTAACGAAAATATAGCGTATCTATTGAGGAAATATAAAGACTACGTCAGTTCCAGTATTTGTTGATGAAAATCAATATGAAATCAGTTAACAAAATGGGGATTCTAGCAAATGTGCAGTTAAATGCCGAAAAAATTGCGATTCCTGAAATAATCAGAATTTCTGTCGTTGAAAAAAATATTTACATGGGCGATAGCTCAACAATAATAGCCAAATCCAGAATTTATAAATTAATTCACGAAAACACCCATGTTACAGTGAAATTCAAAACGGCGTTACTAGTTTATAGGATCATTCATAACTCCCTATTTTCGTGATGGTCAACAGAAACAAGATTTTTAGAATTGCTATGGGGGAATTAGAAGATTATGAGAGGTGCGACAACTCACAATAATTAAATTCTTTTTCTTATCATTATTTTATTGTTGCAGTGATGAGAGCCAGGACTCAGATCAAACGCCCCCGTCTTCGGCAGTGTCTAAAGGCTCGGATTAACAAGTTCTCACTTTGTATTAGTACATATGTTTAATTTTTTGTAATAATTTACTAACTATTATGATTAAATATTTAACAGGATTTTTCTTCTGTTGTCTGAAGAATCTATAATTATTTTTTATTATTATTAGATAATAAATAATTATTGTTATACAAGGTGTTCCAGTATTTCCGCCCAAAGGATCATATAGCCGAGTAAAACCAAAATAACAAATTACCAGCAGAATTATCAGGGTCATATTTTAGGAGCTACAGCTAATTTAAGCTAACCAATTAAAAAGCGCCTTCATTAAGCTTTCATTTTTAGCTCCAGATGGCAAAAATTAACCGGCAAATGTAGGTTCGAATGATTTTTTTTGACAGCAATGCGTCAAATTAAGAACTTCAATTAAACGAACAGCATATTCTTCACTAGCAGCCATATATTTTACACCAATAAAGACTAGAGGCAATCAAAATATGAAGTTAAGAATAAATACGTGTACACTTACACGTACTGCTTGCCAAAGACTCACAAACCGAATCTCCCTCTTCGACCGATAGTGAGTGCAGTTGGATCAGCAACACACCCCCTAGCCCGATACGTCGCACAGGAGATACGGGACTTAGTAAGGAGGACAGAGCATCACGTCAAAAACGCCGGAGACTTTATCAACAAGATTCAAGGGACTTAACTCCAACCAGAAGATATCCTAGTGAGCTTCGATGTTACATCCCTATTTACGGAAGTACCCGTCGATGAAACCTTGTAGGAACTGTGTCGAAGACTAATCGCAGAGGACAAGGATGAGAGTCAATGGATTTGACAAAAGTGTGCATAAAATCGACCTTATTTATCCGGGACCAATTCTACGAAAACAGACGGAGGGAGCAGCGTAACGGTTCACCGTTATCTCCAGTACTTGTCAATATATACATGGAAGCCTTTGAAGAAAAGAAAGCCCTGGAATCCACAACGTTGAAGCCTAAGTACTGGTACCGATATGTTGACGACACCTTCATCATCTGACCCCACGGACGCAACACCATAACGGATTTCCTGGATCACATCAATGGGATACATCCAGATATCCAGTTTACCATGCAAGTAGAGAAAAATGTCGCCTTTCCATTTTTGGATGTTTTGGTTGACAGGAAACAAGATGGTACTTTAGGGCATCGAGTGTATAGGATGCCTAGAAATAGGGGATCATAAATACCTCGATTCATCGAGCGCGGATCATCAGCGAGCCAAGACACTTAGCCAAGGAACTAGAACACCTACGCACGTCCCTGAGAGGGAATGGCTACACGGCGAGAAATATCGAACGAGCTATCAGGAGGAGACACACGTCCATGGAGAAACGGGAGTACTTAGCGACGTCGTATCTACCTTACGTGAAAGGTTGTACATATAAAATCGGGCGTCTTTTGAAGAAGAGGAATATCAACACAGTATTCAGTACTGTAAAAGAGGTGGCGGCAGAGTTTCCAAAGACCTGCAACCACGACCAGCCCCGGTATGTACAGTATTCCTTGCTCTTGCGGAAAGGATAGGACAAACAGAAAGGCACATCAACACAAGGTTAAAGGAACATAAAAATCACCTCAAAAATAACAACTGGGAAAAATCGGCAGTAGCACAGAGCATATGGCGAATAAGGGACAAATAGTGGATTTGAGTGAAGCCAATATGGTGGTGAGAGAGAGAGAGAGAGAGAAGATTTTGGCCCCGACTATACAGAGAAGTATTAGAAATTTACAAAAATCCGAACAATGGAAGAGAGTCATCCGTGAAAGCAACCCACTGGAACGTCAACAACGCGTACGAGGTCACCCATCGGAACGTCATGGATCAAAGATAAATAGTGACAAGATTCAGAGTAACTTCTGAAGAAGAGAGCGATATGTCTCTCGAAACGTCAACGGAATAACGTACTGTATCGTTCAAATATTATACTGTGACGAGCCAGACAACATAAAAAACATTAGATTAAAGTAAAATTTTAATCGTTATAAACAAATGAATTTTGTTATCTACTATATGTAAGTATAGATACATAGAAATATGTTTTTGAAACATAGATTAGATTGGGCAAGCTTAAACTTAAAAAAAATTTACTACCTTTTCTCTACCACTACTAACTGAAATCTAAAATTTCTGGCGTAGTTAACAGAAATTAATATGTTTCTTCTAATAATTTTAAAAGGTTTTAAAAAACCTACTTAACAAGTGAAATAAAATTTAATTATCTTCAGTGTTATCCTCCATGAATTTGCACAGAATAAAATAAAGAATTTGAAACTGTACCTATCACTGCTAATGCAAAAAAGATATATTTTTTATGTTGCGATTTTTTGGCACCATTTGTAAATTGGAGTTCGAAACGTTATTATTGTGTCAAAATCAAGTTATTTGCTGAATTACAATGGTATTGTCGGAAAGGCAACGCATCGAAATCTTGATATTGCTTGGATGTGGAGACAAAATAAGAAGTCAGGCTGAAGTGCGCGATTTATTTAATGCGAAATATCCCGAAAACCAAATCTCGCAAGGGACAGTAAAATATTTCACAAATTTGAGGAACACGGTACAGTACAGACTTTGCCACAGCACGTGCTTTGAATGAAGAAAAGAAATTAGACATTGCATTAGAACTTGTTGAAGATCCTCATACTTCAACTGTTTCATTGGCCCGCAATCACGATGCTTCTCGAACTGCAATTCGAATGTTTCTGAAACATGAGAAATACCACCACTATAAGGTATGTCTTATCCAAGAGCTTTTGGAAGATGATTATGATAGGCGATTACAATTTTGTGAGGAAATGATGACACGGTGTGACGACAATAACGGTTTTCAACGAGACGTACTTTTTTCGGATGAAGCTACGTTTTATTTAAATGGAGTGGTTAACAGGCACAACTATCGCTTTTGGTCCCAGGACAATCCACACTGGACATGCGAATCGCATACGCAGCATCCACAAAAAGTTAATGTATGGGCAGGTATCATCAACAACAGAATCTTGGGCCCATTCTTTTGTGAAGAAAATCTTATTGCCGCACGCTACCTGGATTTCCTAACATTTGACCTGATACCTGTGATGATGTGATTTTCCCTCATAAAATTGATCCATATATACCGAATGAAAGAATTTGGTTCCAACAAGATGGCGCTCCCCCCATTTTGGTATTGATGTTCGAAGATACTTAGATGAAATGTTTCCAAATCGGTGGGTTGGTAGATGGGGTACAGTTGAATGGCCGTCAAGATCCCCCGACTTAACACCCCTGGATTATTTTCTTTGGGGATATTTGAAAGAAAGAGTCCACCAGGTCAGACCGGATAATATTAAAGAGGAGAATTTAAAAAACAAGATTAGGGCGGAGATGCATAATTTACCAGCTGAAGTCATTCAGAATGCTGTGGACAGCTTTTACTATCGTCTTGGAGAATGTCAAATAGTGAATGGAGGACATTTTCAGCATTTGCGACATCTGGTTTATTTTTGTAAATTATCTAGTTGTTTAAATTTCTAAATGAAAGAAAACTTGTTATTGAAAAAAGTAAACTTGTTTATTTGGTATGGCTGGATTCAGTTTTCTATAAGCTTTTCAACGAGCCTTATGTTTCCATTTGAAAAAAAAAGTTGGGGTAGCTGGGGGTTAGGGGGTTGAAGAAAAATTAATTATTATATAACCGAAAGATAGGTAAAAATCAAAATCAGTTAACGTGTTTCGGCGTTTTAAAAAAAATTAACTCATTCAAAAGATATGAATTTTATTCCGTATTTCTGGCTATCCCTGTATATTTTTCATTAATTATACAGTGTAATTGTAACAGCAAAAAGAGACGGCTACATAAAAGGCTGCTGTTTGAGAAAAAGTCCTTGAGCGTTCCTGTCCCATCAAAAAACCATCATCCCCTTTGAAATCCTGGCTGGAAAAATATAATTGCGAATTAATCGGATTAAGGAACCGGCCCGGAGGCTGCGCAACTTTTATTCAAGCCGCAATTAACCCAATTTCCAGCCGAAATCTAGAGCGGGCGGGTAATCAGCGCGATACTCCCCCTCTCCCCAACTTCCACTCCACCTAAGCCGGTGTCGCGGCTGTGACAGTAAACTTCGGATATTCAGTTAACGACAAAAAAGTTGAACTATCGCGATAAAAAGACAAATGCGCGGAAAATGGCGGGTTGCACGAGGCGATAGCCGGCCATTAATCATTCCACGGGCTTATGAATATCCCCCCTTTCAGGTGAGCCAAAGTGAAAAAGGGGATATAAATTCCTGTAACATACTAATTCAACCGTGTGGATGACCGCTTTTGTAAAAATAGTCCAGATATTTCTTCGTAGAACCGTGTAAATTTGATAATATTTCTGCAGGAGGTCTCTACACAGAGTCGAAAGGAAATAGACAAAATAATGCCTCATATGAAGTCTAAGGTTTATAATTTTCATATTTTTCAATTCAGAAATCCATGTTTTTATGTGAAATCGCGAAATACTCTTAAGGTACCAACCATTAATCTTGTAACGAAATTTTGGTTAATTCATTACATTATTATTAAGGCTATCAGAACTGAGCCGCGGGACATAGGCGTACGCATCAGGTTAAGCGGAATTCATTACTACATATTTATTAAAAAGCAATAAATTAAATTGTTAAATAATATACACCACCATAAACATCAACGGATATGAATTAATTACGCAACATCCGCACGATAACAAAGGCAACAGTATACTAATGTGACGTGAACGTGAAAAACATTCTGAGGCAGCGGCTCCCGCATGTCTCGGTTGACCCGCTTAGCACGCCATTTAAATGCTGCTCCTCTGACAGCCCTAATTATCATTAATATAATATCAATTTCACCTAATCACCTAATTGTATAAACCTTCAATAATACCATTGTTTTCAGAAGATACGTTTAAAAACCTTGGGTTAATAAATAAATGTAAATATCTATATGGTTTCACGGTAGAATTTTGTAAATATAATCATCGTTTTCTTCTAAAAACAATGCTCTAACGTAAGAGCACATAGATATTTATGAATAAACACACTTCCTTAGCACTGCCATCTGGATTTCATTGAAGAGAACTAACCAAGGTTGTTTAACTTATCTTCTAAAAACAATGATAATACCATTCTTATTGTACTCCACGTACCATAGAGAACGCCAACGAATACGCTTTTCTATTATCCTAGGTCCATCTACGCAAGAGTGTATCTAAGTCGAACTAAAAAACGTTCTGTTCTTTATTTTTACGTTGGCTTTGCAATGAGTAATTGATGATCCACATCAATGTGAAAAAATGTACTGATGAATTAAAACCTTCAACTGGTCACATTAAGTCCCATCTACTTCATGCAAATGACCCTACATGTAACAAATACGTTGCCAATAGTATAATAGGAATAAAATCTGGCCTCAAAAGGTTCTGTGACAGCTACTTGGGACTGCCATATATTAGAAACGCTTATTACTATTTTAGCATATTATCGTCTCTGGCTCCATTAAAATAATAGAGGTTAAAATTCCCATGATTGTGTTTTCTTATGGTAAATATTCATTTATTTTCTATTTATGAGTAACATACAAGGTGTTACAAGTCTGCCTTAATTTTAGCAGACGATAGAATACATTAAAATAAACAAAAAAACTTTAAAGCACTTTAAAGACTCATATCCTTTCCAAAGTTTGGGGCAAGCTGTAAATAAATATTTGTCTCTGAAGCCCTTATATTTGGGTCACGAAGTGTGAAAGTTCTCAGAAAGATTGCCATTTTGTTCCCAACAAATGACGATTTATGAATATATTGAAACATAATTTGTTTGTACAATATCTGAAAAAGGTAACATACAGTATGAAAACAGTTTAAACTCAAACCAGTGACTTGGGTATGAGGTATGATAAATACATTTTTCTCAAAAATTATGACATACCATTGGAAAAAATTAATATTTTTGTTATTTCTGAAATGCAAGTTTTATTTTTATCGGAAAAGATGCATAAACTTTACTATTTTGGTAAAAATTAGCAATTTGGAAAAATGATATGATTAAACAAATTAAGTTTTCTTACCAGTTGCATAGGATATTGTCGTATCGTGTTCAAAATTCACCACACTTTCCATTCAGAACTGTAAAATTGGAAAAAACCGTTTAGAACCAAACCGTTCGTAGTCAAAGCCGAGGACGATGTCTCAAAGGATTTTTCGCCTATCTTTCCAAATTTTCTGCCGTCGCACTCAACACTGCTCCAGAACGATGCTGTACACCACAGCGATCCAGGACGGAGCCTCACTTTCCAAGAGTTCCGCCGTCACGCCCAAAAACCTCTCTATGCAACCTAAATCACGCCGATGCAGCAGCCTCTATTTCCGACAGAAGCTAAATTAAAGTAGACAACGAAAAAGTTTATTTGAATTTCGGAATTCAGAAAATACGACGAAATTCGGACCTATTCATGATAACACCCGCTACAGCATTTAAATGGTTAATCGAAGATGGTAGTAAAATTCCAACCGAAAACCAAAGTTGCGAATTCTACCCAGGGTCCAGAGAGCCGCATTAAACCGAAATCCACAAGAGAGTCCCCTGAAGAGATAGATGGAATATGACCGAACGTCTACCATGCACATCTGCAATACTCTAAGCAGGAACGGAACCCTGCCCAGTGCTTCCAGCGCCATCCAACCAGGGATGGGTGCATGGCTAGTGCTTGCAGTCGAAGTTTTTACAATTCTATGTGCCCACAAGCTTAACATTTGCCTCAAGCTGCCCGCCTAGGTCATACGGCGTAGACCCTTAAAGTATTGCCGTTCTAAAGCTGTTATGAACAACAGTTCTAAAGCTGCCATACACTAGCCCTCCCACGAGGTGCAAAGGAAAAAACTTCTAACTTTTAATTTTACTCGGAACATCTTTTAAGACCAGTAATTCTTTTAGTTACTATCACTATTTTATGCTACAGTATCTAATCTTGTAAATTCCAAAGAGCAAACAAAATTCAACAAATTTTTATCAAGATGGCTTCGAAAAAGTGGGTTCTACGCTACTCATTTGTTTGCGTGTCTGTGCAAATATGAGTCATTAGTGGCCAAAAATGTGTACCAAGTTTGATGATGATACTTCAAGTGGTTTAGGAGATAGCTAAGTTTATTTAAACCTTTTATGTTATTTTAACACAAGAATACTGCAGTAGTTAGGGACACCCTGTATATGCATTTACTTCTCTTCAATGAATTTCTCTCAGGTAATTTTTACATGGGACTTAGTTTAGAATTTAAAATTGCAAACGGAACAAAAAACACATAATTAAACCCAACAACAAGCCTTGAACGTCCAATTACAAATTTCATTAAGAGATTTCTGCATCTTGGATTGCAAAGCCGATCTAACGAAATTATTTGTGCGTTTTAAAGGAACTGCTAAATTAAAATTTCCTTTTTCTCTCACGGCTAGGTACTAAAGTTTCCGCGTCGTTTCTAATTTAAAATAGGACCTAATTCGGTAACTGTTGTTCCACAGAAGGAAGTTCTGCACCAGTAGTGGATAAATATGTGCAGGAGAATTAAAAATCGATAATGTTTCCATTAACTTAATTAAAATTTGAATGGGACATTATTAATTGTAATTGCAGCGGCGAGTTCCACATCTTGAGCAATTAAGATATTGGCTAGTAAAGTTGCTGATTTATGGGGTAGCGAGGTGCACTTGGCGCGGTTTTTATATCGGAAGCTCATAAAACCAAATTATTTCCCTGCAGCTTATCTTGTGAAGTCGCGAATAAGAATAATCGATTTGCTAAATATGTTTATCAAGCATAGGATATTATCTAGGTAAAGAAACCAATAAAAGTGAATTTCGGACCTGAAGATATTGGATTTAACCAAATATATCATAAGTCAAAAATAGAACAATAAAGCGGAGTTTGAAGTGAAAAACCAATTTAAAAAAACATCATAGCTGAAAACAATAACTGAAAATAAAATGTCACAAAATTGAAAAAAAAATCAAATAAAGCGTTTATCAAATAGCGTTTTTGACATTCTCGACTTTTACTTTATAGTGTTGTAACATTCACTTTCTGTGTAGTGTGAATGTCACTATTTATTTTAACGGTAACAATTAAACAGCTTCTTGAGATCGTGGCATCAAATTCAACTTTGTTATCACTGCTAGTTAGTTTTGTTTCCACCTGTATACTGCTGTATTGTTGTTACATCATGTAAATCTTTGTCATACCTTGCAATTAGTTATAGAACACCAATATAATAAACTGAATGCAACAAATGTTTACTATTTACCTGTTATAAACATTGAGAAACTTTGTCTATGAATTGTAATTATGTCTATAATTGGATAATTTTAGCTGTACTACCTTTTATTTGTATTATTTCCTTTTAGTATTGTTATTTGTAAATCGAATCTGGAGCACCAACAATTAGGTTACTTGGTTGTCATACATTGAAGGTTATTGTATTTGTTTCGATCACCATCGACCCAAAGACACACAGAGTGGACTGGATAGTTTGTAGTAGGACATAGGCTATGGTCAGTGGTAGAATCCGTTCTTTGGTGGTTAAATAGCAGTTGCCCAGTCTGAAATGTATTTCGTTCAACCGGTCAATTTCATCGATTGAGTAGTTTTTTTTTTAGAATTGAATCAATAAAACGGTTGCCGGAGCGATTTAAAGCCTCTTTCATTTTTACTACTGGTAAAAGCAACTAGCTCGCGTGTAATTTATAATATTAAAACCGATTAGTTTAACTTTAGATTAGATTAATCACCAGTGCACGACGAAGAACATCAAAGGTAATTAATTAAATATTAAATTTCTAGTTTTCTCTTAAATTCGATCCGGTAGATTTTAGCCTTGTTAACCATTAGGATTTTGCTTGTGTTTTTTTGTATGACCTTCAAAGCTGTGCAACCACGTGCTAATTGAATTTTGTTTTTCTCTCACCAGAGCTTATCATAAAAGTTTAAAGAGTTATAAAAAGTTTCAAGAGTTTAGAAAAGTTGAATAGTAGAAAAGTTTTGAAAAGTTTCTAGAAAAGTTTTGCAGAAAAGTTTTAAAGAGTTTTAAGAGTTTTAACGTTTATAGAAAAGTTTATAGAAAAGAGAACCGTTGTTTCTTAGACAAGTTTTAAAGTTTTGAAAGGCCTATAAGGTTATTTATTTTTGAGTAAAGTCTCAAACTATTTAATTCGTTAAAGTTTGACGAATATTCATTAAACTTCGTTGTAACTAGTCTCTTAGATTGACGTAGTGATCATTTAGCGAAAATTCAGTAGCTAAAAATTACGATAGTCACTGCAATTTTAAGTCACACAATCAACTAATTTTTTGGTAAACCTGGAAGAGAATAGCTCACCCTTGGGCTCCAGATGTGAGTCTCCGGTCCAGGACACCAGGACATCTGTAGACCCTGTATTCCGCCGAACAGCCGGTAAAAGCCAGAGTGAAAAATATATCAGTGAAATTTTATTTGTGCTATTTTATTTTCATTTCTCCAAATCCCGACCTACAGGGAGAGGAAACCGTTAGGGGGTTGTTTTAGCTAGTTTTTGTAGGTTGGCGCCCTTTTGGTATCTTTTATCTCCCCATAACGTTTTCCTCGAACTGGTAAATCTATATGCTGAGAATTAACATAAGAACCGACCCACTTCCCATTGCCTCCGCTATAAGAGCTGCCGTTCGCACTTATGAACCTTTAAATAAACGCTATAGTGTATAAGGTGAACCAAACTAGATACTTTTGGGCGGCTTCCCTTACTTTTCGATTTGGATTTTAAAAAAATACGTAATTGAGATAGGCACAATAGAGCAAGTCAAGCAACGCTGATCGCGATTGGTACTTGGATGGGTGACCATCCGAAGAAGGCTCGCGATGCTCGTACTTCGATGTATTCACAGAACCATAGACAAAATAGACTGAACTGTAGAGGCAAGCCGGCGAAGTCAACCGTCACCCTAACTTCAGCCCAGCCAGCCTCGTGCTCTCAGTCGCTGTTAGACATTCGATGGGTTAATATTGTTGCTATTTTATTAAGTATATTGTTTTTATTTGGGGGGAAATATGGGTAAATGTATCGCTGACGATTGTAATAGCAGATCTGATCACAATAGTGATGAAATTTCATTCTTTAGGTAAGTAATAATATAAAAATATTTTATGGCATTTCGACGGCTTCGCGCAGCATTCTCCATCTCACATGCACTTATTTTCAGTGTTGGCTTCATATTTTTTAGTGCCCACGTTATTAACTGATGTACATCTATATACAGGCTCATATTATCAACCGACTATTTACTATTAGTTTTTTGTCACAATTCGTGTTTATTTTCATAATAGCTATTAAAAATCATTATTTTTATTTATATAAATATTGAATCTTCAACATATAATTTCAGTAATAAACATACATTAATGTTAAATTACAGGTGACTAGTAACTAAATAAAATTGTATTACCCATTTTCTTGTTTTTATTCTCAGGTTTCCTAAAGAGGGTGAAAATGAAATTGGAATGGGCCAAAGCCATTAAGAAAAGGATTGGGCGCCCTCAAAATCGTCTGTAATATGTTCTTTACATTTTCAAGAGAAGTATATTATTAATAATAAAAACGGCGTTAGAAATGTTTCCAAAAATACAGTGCCAACTTTAAACTCGCCAAGAGTGGTAAGTAAACTGTCGTTTAAAAAAGAAAAATGACAATTTAAGGAATAAAAATAATAATATATTTTTTTAATAACTCCTATAAAAATAGTACACCCAAGCTACAGAAAAATAAAATTGTGTATCATGTATTAAAAAACTTTTTGAATGTGAACATATTTAAAAATATTTATAAGAACTTGTGAGGACTGTATGTGAAAAGTATATCGATGTGAGAATAAATCCTGAAGTTAAAATATTTAATTCAGTGAAATCTACTAAAAGACAAATATTAAATAAACTAACATTACTTAAAGGACAATAAATATATTTAAATTATTTTGTAGGATTATTTAATATAAACAAGACATTAAAATATACTATTTTCTGAATTCCAAGTTTGAAAAATGAATATTTGTCATAAGTGTAGAAATATTACTTAATCCAGACCAGTTCAAAGTATGCGCGGTCAGATTACCTCGCACACACCAGTTCCCCGCAATTTGGCTTCACCGGTTCCCATGCTTTGGGATAGGAAAAGTACACTCTAAGTGCTCTGTGTACAGAAGCTAGACAATATACAAATTTAGGAGAGGTTTGTACAGGAAGACATATCATTCCTCGGAAAGTATGTAAAACTAAACAGTGTTAGGTAAGTAAAAGATTTCTACCTCACGACAATGCGAGTCAATAAGAATCTTGAAAATAATAACACAACAGATATTTTTTATGTAAAGAGAGAACAATTAAATTTTAACAAAAGAAAATATGTTTATAAATGCCCGAATGCATATCATTATTTTCAATGCAGGAATTTAACCTTCGTTGCTTGTTAACCAAGTTTTTGCCATAACTAAAACATTTATTAAATCTATAACCTAATTGCAAGAAAATCCTATAAAGCGATCCGGAAATAAAGTATATTTTCAAATTAATAACAAAAGCTTATCCCACCCCTTTATTTATCGAGGGAATAAAAAATGTCACTAGGAAAAGTTTTAGGAAATGGACTATCGATTAAAACTGATAAAAAATATATCCACGTTAATGAGGCATTTTTTCCTTTAAAGTCAATTTTAAGAATTTCTTGATCAGTTGCGCCCTCTTGCGGAGATTTGCGGAAAATGAAAATATTTTTAGTGAAATTTTCATGGCCACTTTTATTATAATAATTTTTTCCCAGAACCTGTAGGGCCAATAGGTTCATATATACAGCCGGTGGTCGGCCTTAATCATACACTCTGTATATCTTTGTAACTACTAAAATACATACGTACCATATTCTGAAATGCAAATGACTTGAAGCGTAATTGAAGTTTCTTGGAATTCACCCGGAAAAGATGTCAAATGAACATAATTAACGTTTTATCATTTACACACTTAATATATCCATAAGAATACAGAAACAGTAAAGCGGAAGCAAGTTCACAAGAATTCTTTTTTTCTGTGACAAATGAGTTATTTTGCACATTTATGAGGTGGCTGTAATATTATGCAGATGTTTCTGCTTAAATCATGCATAAAAATTCATGGACGCCTAGAAGAAAATGCGATATCGTTAAAATTAATGATGGACAGAAGTAACATTTGAAAAGCAGGAAAACAATTCTTACTTGAATCCTTTAGATAAACAAAATTGAATATTCCTTATAATACAGGGTGTTAAAAAAAGAGTGTAAAATATTTAAGGAGGTAATAGTATGAATGTAAGTGAGCAGAAAAGTCTCAATAAACATGGGTCCGCAAAGTAACGGTTGCGGAGATATGGAATGTTTTATGTTTTTTAGCCCCTTTTTTTATTTTGCAAAAACGTTGTGTATTTTCTTATAATAGTTGGTTGATGTTTAGTGAAATAAAGAGTACGTATTTGACAGTTGTTCTCAGTGCACAAGTTTTCTTTCGCTATGGCTGTTTACTCTAACGCAGAATTAACAGACATGCATTTCATGTATGGTCGTGCTAATGGGAACGCCACCGAGGCGCGACGTCTTTATATTGACGCTTATCCAAATCGCCAGATTCCTTCACAACGCATGTTTGGAAGAATTCACCAAAGATTGCGTGATACCGGTTCCTTGAGCAAACAGTGGCATTTATCCGGAAGACCAAGGTCGGTATCCACTCTTAGAGCAGAAGAGGAAATTCTAGCACTGGTAGAGCAGAATCCAGGTACGAGTGTGCGGAGAATATCAGCCGAGGTAGGAATTAGTGATCCTCTTGTTTGGAGAATCCTTTACGAGCAACTGCTTTATCCATACCATGTGCAACGAGTACAGGCCTTAAATCCAATAAATGATCATCAAGCACGTTTGGTTTTTTGCCGCTGGTTTCTACGTCATGATGCTGAAGATCCTCGTCTTCTTGCAAACATTGTTTTTACTGATGAGGCCGGGTTCACAAGAAATGGAGTGTTTAATTTTCACAATACGCATATTTGGACCGACGAAAATCCTCATGCTCTAATAGAGTCTGGACATCAGGCACGTTTTTCATTAAACATTTGGATAGGTATTGTAGGTGACAGGTTTCTAGGTCCTGTTGTTTTACCAAACCGATTAACAGGCGCTGCTTACCTCAACTTTCTGCAGAACACACTGTATGAGTTTTTGAAAGACATTCCTTTGAATCAGAGGCAACAAATGTGGTTCCAGCTTGATGGTGTTCCAGCTCATATTTCCATGGCCATTAGAGAGCATTTACACCAAAATTTTCCACATAGATGGGTAGGAAGGGCCGGACCTGTTTTATGGCCTCCAAGACCGCCTGATCTGAACCCTCTAGATTTCTTTGTTTGGGGATATTTGAAGACATTATGGTACTCCTGTAAATAGCCTGGAAGAGCTGCAGCTACGGATTAATCAAAGGTGTCAAGAAATCCAAACCAAGGAGGGTGTTTTCGAAAGAGTTCGAATATCGTTGAGACCAAGATGTCGTGCCTGCTTGGAAATGGACGGAGGGCACTTTGAACATCTTCTTTAACTTTGTTTTTTGTTTGTTAAAAGCTTCCTTTGTCGGTTTATTCCTAATAAAGTAAAATGTTTGAAAAACGAATAGTGGTCCATATCTCCGCAACCGTTACTTTGCGGACCCGTGTTTATTAAGACTTTTCTGCTTATTTTGGTTCGTACTATTACCTCCTGAAATATTTTACACTCTTTTTTTAACACCCTGTATAACAGGCTAGCAAATATAAAACAATTTTTATAGATAACAAATGTTTTGAAATGGATTTCACGACATTTAATTTAAAATTGATTCGTTTTCGGAGAGTTGACCAAGTTGTATTTCTTTAAATGGATCACCCTGTATTTGAGTGGATATTTATATTTTACATAAATTTATTCAACTTTTTCGTAATAGGTACTATGTGTCAAAAATCAGCCGTTACTGAGATATTAATATTTCAATATAAAAAATTACATTTTAGGCGTCACACTTGATCGTTGCTGATATACTTGTTTTTTTGACATACAATCTAATCAGTCGTCACACATATTGTACTAGGTTCACCGTAAATTCTGAAATGGTCACTGTTTATAAATGTCATACAGGGTGTTCACAAAATCGTACCAAATATTATCTTTTTCAAAGGCAAAAATTTTGTTTTTTCCAAATCGAACACCTTGTATTTTTTTTACGGGATGTGAAAAACCTTCTGAAAATCTACAACTTTCATAATAGGTGTTATATGTATATCAGTTCCGCATATTGTACGATATTTTTTGCAATTTCTTTATTTTTCATTTTTTACCATAAATAACATCGACGTACTAGGGCTAAAGACTTGAAACAAAGAAGAATTGCTTAAAATGTATTGCAGAAAAGAACAATGATCCTAAATTATGCAGCTTTCTTATTCTTATTGAATTTTTAGTGAACGAGACATCTTTTATATGATACCAAAATATATATTTATTGATAAAACAAAGTTTTATTAGGTGTTGTATAGATATTCAAAAATATTTCCTCTTTCTTGAATACACAAGTTAATTCGGCGAACGATATCAAGGTGAACGTCATGTAGCATTTCTGGTGTAATATCGACAAGCTTGTCTTATTCTATTTATCATATCGTCACGAGTAGTTGGTGGCTCTGTTGTATTTTACAAACCCCCACAAAAAAAAGTCAAGTGGTGTAAGGTCATATGATCTAGGAGTCCATGACAATCGCCCACCTCGGCCAATCCATCTATTAGGATAAATTTCATCCAGATAGGCTCGGCTTCTTCTCTTGAGAAATTCATAACCGACAAGTAAGAACAAAACCATACAAACAATATTAATTAATTACGAATAACTATTTGAATCACAAAAAAACGCTACTTCAACAGTCAAAGCTAATGACTGGAAAAACTATTGACAGTTACAATTATTTCTTTTGTTTCGCTGCCATATCAATACCTCCCTAGGATATTTTCATAAAATATAAAGAAATTGTTAAAAATATCGCAAAATATGAGGAACTGATATACATATAACACCTATTATGAAAGTAGTAGATTTTTAGGTCTTTCACATCCAGTTAAAAAATACAGGCTGTTCCATTTGAAAAAAACACACTATTACTAATACGTTGCATAATCCACACAAATATAGGGTGTTCTATTTAAAAAAATACAATTTTGGTCAGTCCTTCGAAAACAAATCACTCTGAATAAGTCAAATTATTTTTAAAATATGCATTTCTTGCCCCCTCACCCGAACCTATTTTGAAATATTTTGCCTCATTATATTTTATAAATCAACTGTCACAGCGTTGACTTACCCTATACACCGACATATATTCATTATTTATTGATTTATATATCTAATTCAAAGTAGCCTACATTACTTATTTTAAAATTTTTAACAATCACAAAAACGGAATGATTTATTTTTAATTCAAACTGCCGCTTTCTTTATATCCCCTCCATTATTTCGGTGCATATGGGACACTAGCGACCTCTAATTTGGTAAGATATTTGTTTACACGGAGTTCGTGCTCCTTGTGTAGTCTCCATGGATTAAACCATCATAAAATGTTTTTAGATATTACTTTTAAATAAGCCAGTATCATATCAGTAGATATCGGAAGACCGTCTATCGAATCTAAACAGACACAAAAATTTATATTAAACATGACCCTTCCTGTAAACTGGTACAACCTACAAAATGCTAATGTATTCCCGTCATAGACAAGTCACTGATTTATAAGATAATCCTTCAAGTTAAATATAGTCAATGTCAAAGTCATCATCCAATGATGAAGCATTTATAAGGGAATACCAACAAGCTCCAGAAAAATGCAATCCAATATTACATACAAGTCCCTACACATTTAACATGTTTGTAACGCAAGTCACATCACAAAAACTTCCGGTAATATCGCATTACCCAGGTGTCAGGGAAGTTTCAGGAAATTTCAGGAGTGCACAGGTATAAATTTTCAGGAAGTCTTCTTAAAATTCCTTAATATGGTTAAAGTTATATTGCAAGTTAAACTCCGGGAGCATAAAATAATGAAAATATGGTATTTAAGCGAGATTCGAGGTGCAACTTTTAAATTTTCTCTCTCTGATGGGACAGGTTGAACGGGGATAATTACTTTAACGTTAATATGCATTTCAGGAGGAAAAATGCAATCCTGAGAAATACTGTTACAAGCTCCAGTTCTATAGTTACATAATTATCTCCTTTACGTTAAAAGCACTTTGTTTTCTATACTGCTTCATAAATTAATTCAATTTTAGTTATTATATTCAAATTATGCTTTTATCAGATATCCCACGCTTTGGGAAAAAATGCGTTAAAGAGAAAGGATCAAACCAAATTGAAGTACAAGATTTTATACATTAAATTAAAGTACTCCAGACGCTTAAATGGTGAACAGGACTTATGATTGTCTTAGTATAAAATATGTTTTGGTAATAGATCTGTTTCGTTCTTTTTTATTTTGTCTGACGCAATACTAGCGGTAGCAAAAAAATAAAATAAACAACATACACAACAAGACTCGGATAACATTTTTATGTTAACGTAGATAATGAAAAATATATTTATACTAATATACAATAGTTATGAATTATAGTACATTATCGGTTTAGACTTGTTGAGAGATTATCGTTCTTTTTTTAATAGTTTCTGCTTAATAAAAAAATGTTTACTGTAATATACTAAATAAATATAATAAAAATAATCCCTCTCTAGAACATTAGATATGCGACCAAGTTCAAAACTGAAAAGGTAAAACATCAAGCTGCATATAATATGCTCTAATATTAAACATGATTTCAAAATATAAGCCTCAAATTTATAATGGACGTATATTTTTGCTTTGCTCGGTTTTAAATCATACGAGTATCTTCTTTATGGTTAAACAAGTCCATATAGAAACAATCACTTTTGAATTACAATAAACCATGGAAGAAAATTATATAAGTAGGTACTTCAGAAAATATTAATTTGTGGGTACACATGTTTGCAAGTGACCCATTTTTAAGCATTACGTCAAGAGCGCCAGCAAGACAAAAACTAACCAGTGACGTCATAATTAGAAGGGACGTAAGAGGTTTCAACTGTCAAAAAAGTTATTTGACATTGCAGAGTGTCTTTTTTACATGTTTGCATAAAACTTTTCAAATTAAACTTTTGTGACTCTCGGATGATAAACATTTCAAAATCAGAGTTACATGAACAGATTCGCATCTATTTGAATAAAAGCTAATCTGATCTGACCTTTTCATACTTATGTACATTAAATTGTTGACAGCTGTTGTTGACGAACATCAAATATTGTTATAGGTTTTGGACCCTTACTCATAAGCCATGTAATAGGCGAAAAAAAAAAAAATTAGACAAACAAAAGTTTTATTTGGTCCATTCACATTTGTATAAGAAAACATGTTTTTTAATGATAAATAATTTTTTTTGACGCTGATTAATCTTTGTTTAAATTTTACGAGGTTTATTCACAAAGTAAGAGTACTGATACTCTGAATGTGGTTTTTGTTTTGGACAAAGTTGGAAAAACTGTATTCAAGGCCAAGGTGTTGGGAGCAGAACGCGCGCTCATTTGCCTCAGTCAGTTGAGAACTGTTGTTGTTGTGGCGTGTTGAAATGAGCTATTCCAAATCCCACCAGCTGCGAGGTGAGGTACGTATTCCGATTTCTTCTTGCAAAGGAAATGGCGCCGTTTTTAGCAGATTTTTAACGAATTCAAAACTGTTTACAGTGTGATGAATTGTAGTAATGTATACAAATGGTGTCATAAAGCTGGCGGAAGGAATAATCATGATGAACGAAGGAGAAAAATTATGGCACCTGTGTTTTGGGACCGTAAAGGGATTCTCCTCATTGACTTTTTGCCCCGGTGCCGGTGGGGTACTGTGAAACCCTAAAAACACTACAGGGAGCGATACAGAACAAAACAAGGGGAACAGTCAACGCCACAAAGTAACTTCTGGATTCATTCGGTTGGAACATCATCAATCATCCCTCTCACAGCTCTGACCTGGTACCTTTTGATTTTAATCTTTTCTCTTCTCTGAAGGTGTTTATGGGAGGAAAAAGGTTTTCTACCGACGATAAGGTCCACAGCATCGTGAAACAATGGGCACGGAAGCGACAGGGGGATTTTTTTGACGGAGATATCAGAAAGCCCATCCCTCGGCTCACAAAGTGCATTGACGCTGAAGACGTCGACGAGACTAAGTCGAAAAATAGTGTTCGATATACCTTTCTGAAATTTTCATACCTACTCTTGCTTTGTGGATATGCCACGTATCTGAAGGTAATTACTATGAGGGTACTGTCCTGTAGCAAATTTGAAATCAATGGTCGTATGCCTAGTTTTGGTAGCCATGAATTGGCTATTGTTCCCCCGCAAAGATTTATTATACTGCTCCTAGACAGCACAATATAAGAAATCAGTTGATTTTCTCTGTAATTGCGAAATGCAAAAAAGTTAACATCCATTTGTTTAATTTTAATTTAAACTAAAACCAGCTATAAAAAAATATCGAAACGGCACATTTCCATAGTTTCATTTTGGTTAATTTCCACATTATCCCTATTAAAATGATTGTTATACATCAGGTCCACTGAAGCAACTGTAACAATAAATTGGCAATTCAGAACTGCTTCCAAGTCATCAATACGGTGTAGAACTCCGCCACTAACATTGTCATGTCAGGATTAGCCCTGTTTATAAGCCCATAAGCTGAAACTTTCATAACTGCAATAACCGGTGCGATGCTAAATTAGAATTATACCGGTTTAATAATTACGGGCGATGTTACCGCATCGTAAAATGTATTAGTACAGCACCTCGGAGCACAATTCCGGGACGTCGGGAATCCGCTAAGCTCTCACCTAACGGCGGGGCGTGGGCGGGGGGTGACGTAATGGACCGATGTGAGATACAGTCTTCCCGTATTGCTCTGTACTTACCTTATTGTGGAGGAATTAAATTTGTTCATAACAGGGGGTTTAGTTGGCTGGATGTTCGCCAAAATAAAAAATTGATATGCCTAGCGCTTTAATAGGTTTCTAAGGATCAGGAAATTTTATAAATTTAATCATATCTCGGAGAAGAGAATAATTTAACAATAGATAAATCATTATAGAGAATCGAAACACTGATTCCTCTTAAAACTAGATCATTTGGAATTCGTGGCCAACTAATCACGTACAACAGAGTTTCTTCAGTTCGTGTTGGTTCCGATTATTCTTTTCTACATGACGTCTACTCGGGTGTGCCTCAAGGGTTCATTTTGGACCCAGTTATATTCCTTCTATCTGATTTTGATGATGTAATAACCCTTCTTGATTCTTTTCACGCCGATGATACTAAAATTTATGGCAGTCAACATACCTTGCTTTTCTCCATCTCTTCGTGTGTATTTGTATAACTTATATACAGGGTGTCCCAGAATACCGTGTTCAACGGAAGACCACAGATTCGTGGACTCAAAATAGGCAGATTTAGGCTATTCACCTATATCCGAAATCGCTTTGTTTGGCCGCTAGATGGCTTCAAAATTAATGAAATTGTTTTGAATTCTGTAAATAACTCGAATATGTATTAATCGATTTTAATTATTTTTGCGGTGTGAACATTTGCTTTCATTTTGGTGTTATACAGAGTGTTTTTTAAAACTCACAACTCGTATAAAATTGATGTATGGTGATAATATCCGTTTATAACTTTTTCCTCTTTCGGGCAATAATGACTATTTTTTATTTGATAGGTGATACCATTTGGAAGTTTTTGCATCTCTTATAGAATTTTGATAAAAACATTTTTTAAATATCTTGTCACCCATATTACAATACTTAATAAAGTGCTAGTAGTCACTGATTTTGTAGTATGACTAATTTCAAGTATTTACTACGATAAGATATATCACATGTTACTTCATTTTTCGATATAGATACACAAATACGACGATTAGAGTTATTTACAACGTGTCTAATTTTATTGAAAACAATGAAATACAATAAAACTTGCTAAAGATAAAAGTAATAAAGTTGAGGTTATTAAATTTAGTACAACTTATTATAAAAACTATTCAAAATGACCACAACAAAAGTTAATTCAGCGAAGAAAGTTAAAGAGCACGCTTTGCGCTTAAGGGCTATTTTCTAAAACATTGTGGCATTTTCGATATGCCTCCACAACTCCTTTCCGTGTTAGATGTGGAAGCATGCACTGTTGTTTTCTAGCGTTTTTCTACAATCTTGACGCAGTTCCTGAAAATGGCTCTGTTTCGTTTTCATTTGGCCACTCTGTATAAAGAGTCAGAGCTTTTTGCAAACAAAAAGTTTCTATTTCTTAAAAAATAGGAAAAAGACTACCATTTTTGAAGCACCCTGTATAAAAAATTTCAAATGGGAAAATCAAATAGGTATTTAGTGAACACCTGAAAGGTTTGAAAACGTCTTGCGAAACGTGTAAGTAAATACTGCACGTGCAACACAATTTCAGAGTTCGAAAACTGCTAATGCATCGGTGTCGTGCGGAAAACGACATAATGCACCGATGTGAAATACAATATACTATCTACCTTTATTTTAAGAAATTAAATTCGCCGGTAACGGGAGTTTGCACACAGTTCAACAATAAAAGGAACTCGATGGCTCCGCGTTTTCATCCAGGTTATTGTTGGCTGCGCGCCAACATAAAAATTAAATAAACACTGTGTGGATGGGTTTTCGTTTTGTGTTAACTGTGGTTATTAATTTTATTTCAGCGCTGCATTCAGAACTCTATTCTCATATAATTGACTTCAGGCATTTGTTACATAATATCCTCTGGGAACTTACATTGTTGTAGTGCTCGTAAAAATGTATAAATACAATTTTCTTCTTAAGAATTGAATCTACACTTATCTGAATTCATTGTAAACAGATGAGTTGTTCAGAAATTAGAACAAATTAATTGACTTTTGTCTATGATCTGGTATCGACAAGAATCTAGCAGGCGCAAAAGTTTTTATTGTAAAAGTTTTACGAAAAAACGTTTCCATTTGCGGACAGCAGGACTACACATTCAATATCAAAACTAGAAATTTCTTTAAAGTCACCGGTGAGTTTGTGGAGTGGATACTCAATGATTAAGTCAATTATTTTCATAGAGGAGAACGTGGATATATCAAAATACCCCAAGCTGAGAGCATTTTTGAAACGTAAGAATGACGGCTATACACCTTAAAAGTCAAACGTTTTTACAAGAGAATAAGTCTACGATTTTCTCGTTCAGGCACCCGATAACACATATTTGCTAATGAAGGTAGTGACGATCTTGGGCATTGCAGAAGCATGCCGCTCTGATGAGTTATGCAAACTTACTTTAGAGAACGTCAATTTCAAAAATTTCGATGACATTATTGTAATTACAATTCCAGATTAAAAAAATTGTATGTCACGTACATTTACAATTACTTTTCGTCTGGGTTATGTTTCTCAGCTAGAAATTCTCAAGAAATATATCAAGATTATATTGGTAAATACAACTGAAATTTCGCGCTTTTTCATGCAGGTAGATGTTACAACCAATTAGTCGGCAAGAATACCCTTTCTATGGTTTCTAATAAGATTGCACAGTTTTTGGAACTAGAGGCCAATCATTCCGAAGAACATAAGCAACGTTACTGGCTAATACAGGAATTGATGTATTAGCAATCAAGAGAAATGGGGGGTGGAAATCAACCACAATTGCAGTAAGTTATGTTGCTGACAGTTTAAGTAACAAAAATCAAATAGTCAACAGGATTCTTTACAATGACACTTCAACTCCAGGTTCTAGTAGTACGTATATATATATTCCCAATTTTATTTGAAATAATTTCTTGTATAAGAAATTTTTCAAATCAGTTTTCAATTTTGTCATTTAGTAAAATTTTGATTTTAATTTTATGTTACATTATAAATGTGTGTGTCGAAGTATGGGTATAATTGTTTTATCTTATAAATTCCCTTCGTCTTGTCACTGTCTATGTATTTGAGTTCGTAGCTGTTCGTCCCGTTTGCTATATTTATCATGTAAGGTCCGTCGTATGGCAACATTAGCTTTGCACATCGGCTTTCACGTCTGTTCGGAACTCTGAGTGTCCTCACAATCACTAAGTCTCCTTTTTGAAATTGTCTTGATTTTGTCTTCGGTTTGGTCTGTCTTTTTTCGTTCAGCTGCTCGTAGTAGTCTCTCGTTCACTTTTTGTATCAGTTTGTCATATTCTGTCTTGTTTGATGTTGTCCATGGTCTGTCTGGTAATATTTTTTTGAATGTTGTGAGAGATATTTGGTCCGTCACATTGTTTGGTGTTTCGTTCAAGTATCGTTCAACGTCTAATATGTAGTCTTCCCATTGGGGTTGGTCGTGATGTACCAGTATTAAGTATTTTGCTACTTCTTTCACATACCACTCGGCAGGATTTGCCTGTGGGTGTCGGATACTAGTATATCGAGGTCTCGTCTCTGTACGTCTGAAGTAATTTGTCATTCGTGTGTTTCTGAAGTAATTCGCGTTGTCCAGTATGATGTTTTCAAAAGGTCCTTTTTCTTGTCGGTATCCGTCTAGTAATTTTACCACTGTCTTCGTGTTCGTCTTGTTACAAGAGTATATTCTAACGTATTTTGAGAACACATCCACTATTAAGAATATGTGCTTGTTACCTCTGTAACTAGATATTAGATTACTAATGAAATCAATGGCAATTACTTGTCTTGGTCTTTCTGTACGTATTGATTTCGGTTGTCCTGTATAGTGTATGTTTTTGCCTTTGGCTACTTGGCAAATGTGGCATGTCTGTATTATGTTTTTGGTTATCTATTTGTCATGTTTGATGTAATAATTTTCTCGAAATAGTCTCCATGTCTTGTCTACCCCCACATGTCCATAGTCTTTGTGTAGATTTTCAATTATCTGTTTTGTCAAGTCCGTCGTAATGGCATATAGTTCTTCTTCCTTTCTTCTGTCCTCCATTATCGTCCTCATAATTTCCTCAAACATACTTTTTATTCCTGCGTCACTTCTTCCACAGTGCGTTTCTTGTTCCCCCATACTTTCCTGTTCTTCATTGTCGTTATCGCCAGTCTGCTTTCCACTTCTTAAATTCATGGTTTCTTGTTCGTTTCTTCAAAGCCTGTCCTGTTTTTTCAAAGGGTCTGTTTTTTCGAGAGCCCCACGTTTTTTCGAGAGCCACACGTTGCGACGCCAATTTGTTAAGAAAATATTATTTTGTTTTTTTTTCTCTGTATTTGTTATAAAAATATTAATTTTGCCAATTTTGTGTTATGTATTGTGTGTTGCGTTATTTTGGTTTTGTTTCTGTAATAAAATTTTTCCTTATTAATTTTTTTTTTAATTTTTATTTTGATTAACTGTAGATTGTTCAATACAAACCTTTCTTTTGGTTTACCTTGTACTTTTTCTTTATCCCTTGCTAGCTGTTACTCAGATGTTTGTTTTATTTGAGATCTCAGAAGTCGGTTCTATATCATTCATACACAAACTAGTTCAATGCAGCACGCCAGAATAAATAGTTTTTAACTTTTAATACAATATTTATTTAAATGTTTAATTGGATTACTTGAAAACGAAACTTCAACTTGTTGATTTTAAATTGTGAATGGCTTCTTTATATACTATTTTTTTTTTGTTTTACAATAATAAAGAATATTTTATTTATTTTTCTACCTTTTCTATTCTACTACAGTTTTATACAATACAAGGACTGTGATTTTCATTAAAAAAAATTCTATATTTGTAATTTGTTATTTATTCTACTTTATTCACTCGTCCGTGTATTGTGTTTTGCCTATCGTAAAATGCACACCCTATCTACAAACTGAAATTCATCTTAAAATTAAAATGGCTGTTCCTTTTATAACTTTGTTTGAGCTCATCAAATTTTTGGAGTTTATTAAAGCTATAATTAAATCGCTTGTATTCAGTTTTGTTCAGGTAAGTCCTGTTGTTATTATTTATCCTTTTTCTAAAGTTTAATGCATTAATAATGTATTATTTTGAGGTTATAGATATCAATTTTATTGTAGTGCACTTTATTTTTCAATTTTAGGTACCTGTTATCTGCTACTTGCATCTTTCCTTGTTGGAAACGATGTAGATGTCCTGTATACCATTTATGGGGCCACTGGAAACCTCTCTGGAAACTGCTTTATACTGGTTACGGAAATTCTTTCTTCGATGGCAAATTTTCTCTCTCTGGATTTTTAACACACAAACAAATTTCTACCTTGCTGGTGAGTTTAATTAATTCCTCCAATAAACTTTTGTTTCTCCTTCTTTCTGGATTTTTCTGGTCTTAATTTTTCTTAAGGTCCCTTCACAGAAATTCCAGTCCTTGGATGTCTTTTTTTTAACAACACTTCACTGCACTCCTTATAACTAATATATTTGTTACAAATGTCCTTTTATTTTTACATACAATTCTATTACTATTTATTAAAATATTCCTTATTTTATGTTCATTTTATAGGTCATCTCCAGATACTTGTAAAGCCAACTTTAGTTTTGACATTTGATAAAAATTATAATTTAATTTGACATTTGATAGAAAATTTCATATATGACTTAAGTTCATTTAAGATATTTTCTATACAGTTATTCGTCTTCCCAAAATATGCATACCAGATTCATCTATGGATATTTGGCTTTTATTTGATATACGTCACTCTAGGTTTAAATTCTGTTTTCTCACTGTACTGAGTGTTAACAAGTGTCGATGTCATGCATTTTTTAAACAATTTTATGTTGTACTTGTAAATTAAATTAAAATTATCAATTTTATACTATGTGATATTCTTAATTGTTACTTATTTTATATTCAGAATCTTTATATTAACAATTGTATACTATTTTATTTATTTATTAATTTTTATTTGTGATCCAAAGTTCGGTCAGGTAAATTTTCATTCGTGATTCTTTGTGTACATTTCCAATTCGTTACAATATTCATTCATAATAATTAACAAAATGTAATGTTCATCAAATACTTCTATTTATTTGTTCATAAAATATGCATTATATAACTCGAAATCGCTTTTTTTATCTTGGGAGGTAAGTTACCTCACTTACCTCCCGTTGTCCACAGCAACTTCCACTTCTACGGTAAAATCCACTTACCTCCTTAAAAACAATGTATTAATAGTCTATTTACTATAGTGAGAGCAGATAAAATATTTTTTCCAATCGTAGTCTTTGCCGATTATGGACTACAAATTCATGCAGTTCTAAAATATATTAAATATTCATGCAATTTGCCTATTAGTCGTGTTGGTCTTTAGTTTTGTAGTTCTTTTTGTTACTTTAACATTCGCTGACAATTTTTATCAACCTGACATTCTGGAACTAATTTAAGTAATTGATTTTGATTTCGGCGTTCCTGTGACTGCAACTGGAACCGAAATATTTACAAAGCTGATTTGTGGGCCAATTACGAGGAGCCTTTCCTCAAAGTGGCGCAAATTAGACTATTGACGTGACACCCCGCGGTCATTTGTATGTACGGCGCATCCCTTTGTACAGACATTTATCAGTTAATGTTAACTGGGTCGAATAACCTATGCAAATTCGAACGGAGAAATTAATTCTCAGCTGCTATTAGCGAATCATACGTCTGTATTATGTCAGTGTTTGATGATTATGTTTCAACGCAGTAGAGATAGTCGACCCTGCAATCTTGGTTGTACGGGGGAGTGATGCAACAAATTTAGATTTGAGTAAGTGCTAGTTCGAGACAATTTTTGTGATATTATTGAAATGGTGCACTAAAAGAAGAAGAATTCCATGAAATAGAAGAGGAAGTTGCAAAATTGGATAGTTGATGCAGATATTTCAACGTGGATGTCAAACAAACAAAGGAGACCCTCGTGGACTGCTAGAGAGAAATATAAAGTGATGACATCTAGCATTTCTATAAACAAGGGGCTGCATGCTGTGTTATTAAAAAATTTATATTACCGCAGAATGTGTTAACTATTACTGAATTTATTCTAATACTTTGCGTTGTTTGGGTAACTTAAATTAGGTTGTAAATTTGAGGTTAGATAGAGAAGGTAATCTTGCGTTGATGGATAATAGTAGAGCTGCAGTGTTTCGTTAACTGTTATGTGACAAAAAAGTCATGTGATTTCAACTTGCTGTGTATATCTGCTTCAGGGAAATAATAAAGATGGACCTTCTGGTTTCTCAAAAAACTAAGCTTTGTGCAGTTATTCTGCATGGCATATAAACAGAATTTTTGTCGTTTTAAAGGATTTACTTGTTGTTTTTTATAACACATCCCGCAATACGTAACTACCTCACGATAACCGCTTTGTTATTTTATTTCTGTACACATTTAATAGGTATGTAAATATTATATACGTTTCCGTCAGTGTCCGAGTATATTTATCACTAGTAAAGTGACGTGATAAGCTAAGGGCTATGTGGTAAGTAGTGTAAGTTGTTTAACTAAGCAAAACAAAAATTCAATAAATATTTCTTCAATTAGTCTGAAAAAGATTTTTCCTAATTGAGATTTTTTATTAAAGTTACGATATGAACATAAAAAGCACCCTGTACAGAGTGTCCGATTTAAAATGGACTCTTACGTAGTTGTGGAAATATCAATAATACAAAAAAAATGTTTCAAATAAAACTTGAATAAAATCAATATCATTTACATTTTCCTTTTTTTAAAATTGTGCGTGTATATTATTTGCAATTGCAATTTAATGCTTATTTTAACAAATAAAAATTGACAATGCAGCAAATATCAAATATCACCGAAAACATGACAGCAAGATACGGCTTTTATAATTCAATCAAATTTGAAAAAAGTACCTTTTGTATTATTACTTCAAATAGCAAAATAGTAATTTCCACCCTAAAAATTTCAAAGTTTTCTATAATAAATATTTAGATTTTTTAAACATAAATAAATCTATATTAAATTTAGTACAGACAAATGCAAAATTTAACTTCCTTACTAATTTTATTAATTCGAGGCTATTTCTCATATTTGTGAGAAATATGAGAGGATTTTCATATCAAAATTTCAAAAATATGTATAACTGACTATAAAAATGATTTCTGTACTGTAAAAGTTTAGCAAGATAATTACAAAAATGTGTAAAACAAGTATCTTGTTAGTGTATCCATAATTTTTTTGAAAATATAATCATATTCTCAGTATATGGTCTAAAAAATGCACACTGATAAAATAATTAATAAATATAAAGCACACATAATTATTAGAACTATTATCTCTATTATTATTTAAAACGTCTACTTTTTTCCAAAATTGAATGAAGAATTTCATTTAATGTCTCTAAGAGTCTCTGGTACGAGGCAAATAATGACTTTGCTTGCAAATCTCCACAAGAAAAAGTAATATATTACTTAGTAATAGAGTACTAGATTAGATCAGGAGTTCTAACTGGCCAAACGAGATCTCATTCAATTCATTATCGTCAAAAACATTTACTGAAAACATTGTTACTATTTTGTATTGGAAACAGTGATATTATATGGCATCTATTTTTTAAAGCTGAAACAGTAATAAAAATTATCAAATACTTTGAATATTTCCTAAACTATAATAAATAAATAAAATAATAAGATAATATCAAATTCGCCTATGTTTCCGATACAGTCGAATCACCAGACGAGAAATATCATGCCATGAGTCCTCTATTCCATTGAACGACGGCGACAACCCGTTCCAAACCTTCCTCCGAAGTCGCCGACGACAGCCAAGTATGAAAAATTTCGATTCACTTTTGAAAAGTCAATGAAAAATATTGACTTCAAATTCAACCTCCGACAAGACTTTCTGGCTCTTAATACCATTGTTTAATTTCAGGCTTCTAACTTCACACAGACAACCGTCCTAGCCAGGAATGCAGTCATCCCCGACCAGAATGAGGCGACACTAAACTGGACCACGCAACAGGCAGGCTACCGGAATCCACCAAGCTAGTGAGTGAACACGTACCCACGGTCTTTGCAGTTATTTAACCAGGACGTAGCTGCCTGGCTAGAGTGTGAACTCATCAAATAAAGGAATACGCATTTGAAACTGCTGCATTTCTGTACTAATATACCAAAGCACAAATAAATTATAAATCTGAAACTGCAATCTGAGTTATTATTTCTCTACAAAAAAAATCGTAAGCCCGGGCTTAACGGTATCGCAGCTATACGTTATAGTAATTCAAGCTTTGTACAAGCTTTCGTACAATAGTGCGTAAATGTATAAGTGACAGTGCTTTTCAGACACTAGGGTATCAGACCCGCAAGTGCTATACAGGGTGGACAAACAAACCTGAACCATAAATATTTCAAGTGCCCAAATTTGAAAAAAAAACAAATATCAGTGCTTCCAATGCCTCTTAGGTCGCAACAACCACTCAAATTCAGATCGTGGACTTTCCATATCGACCTCCACAATGGGGGAGGATAATAAATTTCATTTTGGAGATCTCATGGTCTCACGTCAAGAGAGAATGGATATCATGAAATCGCTCATGATGCTTAGAGGAAAAGCAAACAGGTCATAACACCAAGAGCTAGTGGAACCGAGCAAAATCCGCGATCTGTCGCCCAACGTGGGGCCACGACCGAGGATCGACAGCCGCCCAAAGTGATACCGCGCCAATACACGAAGATATTTTGACAAAATCAGTCAGATATTACATTTTACATCCATGATCCAAGACCTAGATCTTCTAACGCCCATAGTTATTATTTCAATACTTGAAATGTATTAAATAAGTAAATAATAAAATAATTTATTTCAAGCCTGAGTGGTGAAACCCGATTGTTTTTATAGTGTTGTTGTCGAAGATATTTGATATTTTCGCCAATAACACCTAAAAAGGTACATTTTGAGCACATTATATTCTTGTTAAAGTAGTCTATAAATGCTACAGGAAATTAAAAACTGTAATACACAGTGTTTCACTTAAAAAAATTAAATTGTGTAACGCCCAGCAGAAATGGGACACCCCATATTGTTGAAAATAACTTTATAATGCGAAGAAATTAATTTGGTGCAACATAGGTTGGAAAAACTTTTTTGTATAACTGATATTCCCATAGTTATAGAAAAACAATGACTTCAAAACATAAGTGCGATTATTTACCACAGTTTGCTTTTTAAGAACGGTGGTGTAATATGTGTTAATGTAACTGACGAGTAAAATAACATTGGAATTAATTAATAACAAGATTCTCTTTAATGCGACCATTTCAAATTAAATTCCAAAACTGAAAATAGCGAAACATTACATCGCGCGTGACGTATCGCCGTTATGGTTATTCCCAGCGTTAATTTTCGCCAGTTTAGTATCAGAACCTGTCCTACTGGCTGACCGCCGAAGTCGTTATAAATGAATTGCAGCTTTAATATACACCCGGAAAATAAACGACTCCCAAATGAATTATGAAAACTCGGCATACAATAATTGCGGACATGAAATCAACCTCTATACATTATTAATGAAAAGGTCTCAAGTCGGGGTGAATTATAAATTTCGTCGTAACCGTGTTGAGATAGTTACTGTGGTGAGGACGATGAAGAATTAATTACTCGTATTTTGCTTTGCGGGAAATTGCCCTATATAAACAACAAGGTTTTCACTTTATGAGGAAAATACAAAGATGATTGACATTAAGTGTTAAAATGACAGATCCCAAAATAATAATGAAATTATTTTAATCGATTTACTAATTAATAAGATATTATCATCAATATAAATAACCTAATATTTTTTTTTTAGTTTTTATAAACTTGCCGCACAGTGGAATAAATAAAAAATAATTCTAAAAGTGATCTCGTAAAAAAAGTTATAATAATGGAATGTTGAATAACTTTTCTGTTTTTTTCCTGAAAATTAATGCTCTGTTGAAAAAAATGTCACTGAAACTAATTCCATCGCTAGCCATTACTTTTTCCCATCTTTGTAGCGGTGTTTTAATTCCACGTCGGGAAAACGACACGTCATTTGAGGCTATCCAAGAGTCGACCCATTTTTGGTAACTTCATAAGATGTGTTGCTCAGCCAGGCTATGTGCCATCGATCGGAACAAGTAATAATCGGAAGAGGCAATGTCTGATGAATATAGGAGGTAGAACTTCCCATTTAAGTATTTCCAGGTAGACTTTCGTCAGTTTCATCAGCTTGCTTATAGTATTTCTTTGTAGGTGCGTTACCATCTTAAGTTACACGCATGCTATTCTGGTAACGCCATCTGTTGGAAAACAGCGAGAACATATTCAATGTCCCTATAATATTTTATGGCAATTATAATTTTAAAAACTGACTATTAAAATTTTTACTTTTCTGGAAAACTGCAATATCTACATTTTTCTTTAAAATTTTTCTTTGAGAAAATAATTATTTGCGATTTATTCAAAATAATTCGAAAATTACTGGGATCAATAATAAAATGTATAGTTATGTTTTATTTGAAATACAGTTAAGAATAAAATAAACTTATTAAATTTTCAAAAAACTTAGTGACATGGAATGGGGCATTTTCTGCTCTTTTTAACACTTTCTACATTACTATAATTGTAAGGGAGTATGTCATGTAAAAATATAGTGTTCCATACGCACTCTTAAGATTTTTATTTGTTTGACTTAATCTGTTGCTTTATAAAAAAATCACGTGCTTTGTTTTATTGGCCTTTTTATTTACAAAAATAACAGCAGGTGGCATGCAAAGTGTAGGGAAAAGCCCTGTACCTCACATGGGGACTAAAATTGTTGATTTGAAGGTTTTCCCCGTGCTCTTTATTTCAAACTAAGCTCTGTGGGGGCGGATCCGTTGTCAAAACCTCTGTAACAAAAGGCGGGACGCGTGGTAGTTTATTTGTTAATTCTTGGAATGGATGGACCACCTCAGACAGTAAAAGACTTCTAGTACTAATTATTGAAAAGTTAAGGGTTTTCAAGTAGGTTTCGCGACACCATAAAGTGTCGAGAGACTAGTGCCTTTCGTCACCGGGAGTCATAAATTTGTAAAGGAAGGCATTTCATGAGGCCTTCGGAGAAGGCCTCATGAAATTTAGCATTGTTTTTGAACAAGTTGACTTAGATCGTCAGGGCCATGTGTTGGGCATCTGGTAGCGACGGTTTAGCCCATGGGGAGGGAAAAATCGATATTTCTAATAACGCGAGAAATACATTCCAAACGGCGTAGGAATTTCAAGGTACTTAAATTAGTTGTTAGAATGATGTGAGGAAAATAATAATAGATCAAATAGCTGGTTCTTAGGCGAGTTTTCCAAGCTATAAGAATAAACTAAATGAGATTGACTAATTCGTCCCGTGTTACTATACGGAGTCACAAGAGGAAGGTGTAGGGTTACTTGTAAGTTTAGTTTAGTCTCAAAATTATCTGTAACAAAAGCGGGGACGCGCAGTCATTTATTTATTAGTTCTCGGAAAGTAAGATATTTCAATCATCATAAATTATTGGAGGGTTAATGGTTTTCAAGTAGTAGGTCGCCAAGACAGTCCTTCGGAGAAAATTACCAATGTTTTAACAAGTTCACTTAGACTGTCGAGACCATGTGTTAAGCGTCTGGGAGGCGCCGCGTAGAACCCCATCTTTTTAATAACGCACGAAACCACAAAAAGAGCGTTGAAATTCCACCTTAGAATTAAATTATATTGTTAAATTCGAAAAGAGAGTATACCTAAGCAGCTGGGTTTTTTGACGGATTTTAGAGGGGAAGGCTAGGGTTACTAGTAAGTCATATAATTATTGTTATAAATGTAAATTCAGTAAATTAGATAAATATACAAGCGTCCCCATATTCAGGTTCTCGCCAATAAGATGAGAACCGAAACTTCTGGACCCAAGAAATAGGCGTGGTCAAAGCGAATTGTGGAATTCAGGAAGGATCCCGAGAAAGTCAGTTAGTTCATAAGTTTCACATTGAGCAGACTAATTATTAACTTTAAAGTATCGGGCTAATTAATTAATTTTGATAGTTTTTCTAAATTTTGTATAGAGCGCGTATTCCCTGAATCTCGGTACGCTGTCGCGATTGAATCAATTAATTAATAATGTCGTCGAGCCGTTGTGATTTTATTTTGTTTGTTTTTTTATTGTTTATAAAACCCTTCCTGGAAGTTTTGTGTTTCCTTTGTTTCTCCAACTTCAGTGCTACTCTGTATAGCCAGCCACTGGATTACATCTCACGTAAGCAATGAAAGGGTAAGTGCTTGGAAGTAATTTTCTGAACATACAGCATTTCTAAGTTAACACGTGTTAATTAAAGTATAACGATAACTAAATAAACTCCCTTTCGAGAATTAAGTAGTCACTCTTTCGAGAATTGAATAGCAACTCTTTCGACCATTAAATAGATAATTAATTAAAGGTAGATAATTAAAGAAATAACTTCAATTTTGATAGTTTTTCTAAATTTCGTATAGAGCGCGCGTTCCCTGAATCTCGGTACGCTGTCGCGATTGAATCAATTAATTAATAATGTCGTCGAGCCGTTGTGTTTTTATTTTGTTTGTTTGTTTTGTTTATTGTTAATAAAACCCTTCCTGGAAGTTTTGTGTTTCCTTTGTTTCTCCAACTTCAGTGCTACCCTGTATAGCCAGCCACTGGATTACATCCCACGTAAGCAATGAAAGGGTAAGTGCTTGGAAGTAATTTTCTGAACATACAACATTTCTAAGTTCCCACGTGTTAATTAATGTATAACGATAACTAAATAAACTCCCTTTCGAGAATTAAGTAGTCATTCTTTTCAGAATTGAATAGTAACTCTTTCGAGCATTAAATAGATAATTAATTAAATGTAGATAATTAAAGAAATAACCCCTTAGTTTATATATCCTTACAATTGTAAATTCAGTCAATTAGTTATTGAGTTAAGCCATTTCAACCCCACCCCCGTCAGTAAGATAAGAATTGAAACTTCTGTACCCAAGAATGGGCGTGTCGAAGCGAGGTATCGATTTCAGGAGGGATCTCCGGAAAAGCAGTTTCTCCTTGGATTCCACACTTGTCAGTTTTCTTAATTTTAGAGCCTCGGGTTAATTTAATAACGGATAAAGTCTTTGTAAATTTTGCTATGAATTCGCGTTGGGTTCCCTGAATCTCCGATTGCGTTGTCGCATGTAAATTAATCCACTGTGTCCTCATTATTTTGTTTGTGTTTTTGATTGTTATTAAAACCCTTCTTGGAAAGTTTTGTTGTTTTCTTATTCTTTCAAGTAAAGAGTCACCCTATACAACCAACCACGGGATTACATTCTACATGAGCGACGTTCATTCTCTGAACGTATAACATTTCTAAGTTTCCACGTATTAATTAAAGTGTAGATGATAAAAATTATAAACATCCTTTCGAGAAGTTAATAGTAAACTCTTTTGTAATCCAGTATCGTTATGATACTAGTTGAATAAACAAAGAAATAACCCCTCAGGTTACACCTCTAAGCTTTTCCTGATATCTTTTTTCAGAGCTTTTGCAGAGTTACCACTGAATATGCCGACAGGAACGTTTGGAACCATTTGAATGCGATCAGTTACAGAAGTCACAATGGAACATCTCAGTAGACCATCATTGTCTAAAAAGCGGTTCCATCTGTAGCGGTCTTAGAACCAATTACAATAACCGAAATCAACATCAGGGCGAGCCTAGATCTATGTACTTGTGACGAACGACGGCCATCGAAAATAACCCAAAAAACCATGATGATGCCTTAATAATGTCGCCTAAAATTGTTTGAAAAATATTGCAGAAGCAGAACAAATCAGACAAGAATACAACGTTGTTTTTTATTAATAATTATATTTCAACAGTTTTGGTGTTTAAATATAAAAGGAAAGATAACATACTTTATGTTTGTATTACGAGGGTAGTATATTTTTTCCTCTTTTTTAATCTTTTTTTTTCATCTTTCAGCCAATAAAAAACTTTAGGAAATTAATAATTGAAATGTATATTGGAGTATCACAGATCATCATTTTATGAGCCTACTTCTATCCACCACTCTTCAAAGGACGAATATTCGCAGTTAAATAACTTAACTCGAGTTCCTAAAATTAACTTATTGCCCACCATTTAACCGCCTACAAAAACATTTATATTCCCTACTTTATTTACCTCTTCAAAGTTACCTTTCGAAATATACATAGTGGGCCTAAATCCAACATAATTTTATATAGCAAACATTACTTATACAAGCAAATCCCACCTGAGTAACCCTATTCCAGATGGGACAGGATAAATATTAATCTCTGAATGTAAATACATATTCATATTTAATAACGTTAAAATATACTTTCCCTGCAAAGGATACAACGCCGGTTATTAGTACGGATTTCGATTAAATTTAATGTCTTTTAAATGTGAGTTTGGCCACAATTAAGAAATATGAAGTCGACTATGAGAGAAAGTTCCAATTTATATTTCTGTCTACATTAAGTTTAGGGGTTTCAAAAACGACTTTACAGATAACTAGAGAATCCAGAAACACTTGTACATAGAATAACGTCCAAATATTTTATTAGCGAATTATTTTTGGGAAAGAACTAAATGATTGGGAACGGATGCGTATGATTTTTTAGCTTAATGGAAGCATCAAAAGTAATATAAAAAAATATAAATGATACAACCATATGCAAAAGGTCATCTGATTTTTCATTTAGATTTTGTCAGTGACCAGTTACTTCAAAAGTTAAGCACATCATTTATGAGAAGTATTAAGTGGAAATGGATATACAATTTGGACAACTGTTTTGTATTGTAATAGTTCATGTCATAAAATTATGATTTTTATTTAAACAGATAATTAGTCACCACCAAAATTATTCTTAAATTAATTTACAAAATATCATGCGTTAGTATATCACACACTATTTAAAAATTTTCGTCATATGATGCCATTTTGGAGATGCGAAATGTAAGATAAATAATTTTGTGGGTGCATACTAAATTGTGTGCTAAACGAATGGAGCATTTTGTCGCGTTGCATGTCCCGCTCGGGAAATTTCGCTCAACTTTCCAATAGGAACCACGAAGCCGTCTCCAATCATTTATGCAGGACCAAACCGGGCCAAAGTTGAAACCCATGTCCGAGAAGACCCAAATAACATTCCACGAAAAGTAGAAGCAGTGTCGCGGAACATTTTCGACTGTTTCGAAAATGTTTGCCGAAGTTCTTTATGAAACTCCTAGTTGCCTTTAAACACCAGAGCCGTAGCAAACGACACCGCCGGGGGGCAATGCTGTCAGCAAAGTAGCCGCCGGCGACGCCCTGCAGAAATAGAAAATCACCTCAGTTTGTAAAAAAAATGTAAAATTCGAACTGAGAAATCCAAATACAAAATCACAGTACCACGTCAGACTACAAGTTTACCACCCGTTCCAGGCGAGTACCTACAATCCAAAGATGGGAAAAATCCAAAGAGACCAATTATTGTCCAAACTTAAGATGGACTTCACTATTGAACCTCTGCGGGTCCATCATAGAATGGGATCGAAGAAATAGAAAATCACCCCAGTTTCCAATTTCGAGAAAAAAAATTTCTCCTAAAATTTAAATCCGAACTGAGAAATCGCAATACAAAATCACAATACCACGTCAGACTACAAGTCCATCACCGTTCCAGACGAGTACAATCCAAAAATCTTTACAATTCGAAAGATTGTTAAAAATTTTCACAATTTTTTGCGAGCACTTTGCTGCTGGCCTAGATCTCAGTTCTAGCTCCTCATCCACCCAAGGCATTGTCCAAGCCTGCGGTGAAGTTCCTAAGGGATGCAGCAATCTCCTAGAAGCTTCCCAAATTCCTTGGCACCCAGTCATAGGAGGCCTAAACAATCTCCAAGGTGCTTCCGATATTCCAGATACTCATAGGAGACCTCAAAAACGATGCAAGGCAAAGCCTAAAGAACAGTGATCAGATACGGAAGTAACTATACTCGAAGAGTCTACAAAAATATATTAAGTGCATTCAGGCTCTGTTAAGCGTCCGTTGAGGTTGGCGTGATGAAGGAGGCGTCCGAACGTTCCGTTTGCCTCTTTACCGGCAAGCAGCAGACTAGAGTCCCACCGCAGGTAATACACGAGGAGCACAGAAAAATATGTCAAAACTTCAAGGGAATGTGGAATTAGACGACAATTATGTACTATAAGTACAAAAAAAATCAATAAAGAAAACGTAAGAAAGGGGAAAGTTGCATGGGTGAAGATGGTGCTTCGAAACCTCAACATTGAAAGAAAATCTGAGTTAATTGTGAAATTCTTTGCAAAAAGTTGCCATGTTCATGTTTGTATAGATTTCAAACATTTTTTAGTCTGTTTTATTTTCAAAACATCTCGAAAATCAAACAAGCAGGACTAGTTTGCGGGAGCCAGTAAGTTAATAACAGAACCTTCCCTTTTTTACGTGTTTATGGCTTTTCAAATGAAGCTATACTGGACTTCTTCGCGTAATGGAAACACCACTGAAAAAATTGTATGAATATGTGAGAGGCATATTTTGAAGGAGACAAAGACCAATAATGTATAAAATTAATACCTAATAAAGTTAAAAAAATAAATAATAATAATGTTTGGTTATTTTCTGAATAGACGTCGTACTTATGTTAAGCTATCTGTACTGATAACACACAGTGATTATTAGCAGTATTTTTAGACATGTGGATTGGATATGAACGTAAGGCTTCATAATCATATTTCCTCAAGTCCTTCCATAATATATCCCAATCTACCTGGTGTCGGCGTATTCACTAATACCAATTGCATTTAAATCTATCCAGCAGTTTGGTGGAATACTCAAGCAGAACTAACCAGATTAGCAGCTACGTTCAAACATTGCCCCGAGGGAATAACTACTTAGTTAATTCCTGCGGAACAAACTTCACCTTTGTAATATTAATTACCGATTAATAAATGATTACTATGCAGCTTCCAACTACACGCGGTGCATATACTTTAGCATAAATTCAATCAGACTTTGCATGTGAATTTTCTTAATAGTAAGTTTGTTTCGTTTTGTTAGACACGAACGAATATCAGTTGATTTAACTGAATTACGCTCCAATAATGAACCACTTAAGCGAAAACGTTTATTAATGTTGGAAAAATTAAGACATGCCTTGCTTTTTCTCTATACATGTAGCGAATCTATTTGTCGCTATAGTATGTATTAACTGCAATTATAGCATAGCACATATTAAATTGCAGAGGATTCAACTGAATTTTCAAAAATATCAAGTCAAATTTGTAACGAAGAGAGACCTTTATCCTACAATATTACTTTACTAATATTTGTATGGTGTTATAATGAGGTTGTATTATTTTAGTTTATGTAGTTATCCTGATGTTAAAATTTCGATGTTATTTCAATCCGATGTATTGACGTCGATGCGATGTCGAGAAATAAAATAATTTAAATAACTATTACTGCACCTCAATTACTTTAAGTAAGAAAATATATACAGGTTTATTTCTATCAAAAAATGTATAATATTCTATTGTTTTTTGTAAGTATAGGTTTGAAATCGCAATGGAATTTCCTACAACTTTGACAGAATGAATAACTCTTACGTATATTTCCGACGACTCCAAACAATACAGTTAAAATATAGAACAGAAATATATTCTACAAAATTATATTTCACAAATTGTTGCAGATTTAGAATTTGCAATCATTTCCTTTTTCATTGTGGCAATTATTGAACAGAAGTTATCGTTAATATATCGTCTTGATGGGCATAATCAGCAACACATTGATTGAGTCACTTAATGATTGTTATTATAATGATGATTGCTTAAACACATAATAATATATATCCAAGCTATTATAAATATTATTTGGATCGATAATAGTGTAATTAGCTTTGAAGATGAAATGGTTTCCATTTTTGTTGATTGTTTTATGTATATAGTATCTGACATAATAATAAGTCCATTTTGTGCTAGAGTAGTGGAAAGTGACTCAAGAGCTCAAAAATACATAGTATTATATGGTAAATGATTGAATTATGTGCTAAATGATCTTTAGATTGTTATTTTTCTACAATTCTCACTTTAGTTTCCTATCTTAACGCTTAACTTTAGAATAATGATTAAGAATATTATCAATTTGAGTTAATCTAATAGGCCAGGAAAAAGAGCTGAGAAATGACCATTTCGCGACTTTTTTTTTCGGCAAGCTGAATTTATCACTATAGATGCTAAATATTATGTACAATAGCATATTAGTTTCCACAGTCATAAAAATGGGGAGAAGATTGTTTAGTGTATAATTTTTACATAAATTCACTTTTTTCGCTTATAACTTTTTTCCGTTCATTTCCACGAGAAAACAGTAAACTACTTTTTTTTCGTCTTCAAAAGACCTACAAAACTAGATATCGAGCATAAAAAAATATTGATTAGATCAAGAGTTCTAAACAGAAGAAGTTTATTTATGACTTTTGAATCGGTAAGTTGAATAGTTTACAAGTTATAGCCTTATAAACAAATTAACTAATTATTAGTCTGGACGATCCCGAGCATCTTCCACAATCGCACTGATTTTTTTCATGGTAAATTTCGTAATAATACATTGAAATCTATCTCTTTTTTTCAAATTTGCAACCTAGACATTTTTTTATATTTTTTAGCCTTAGTTGCACGACGCACGAGCGTGATATAGTTATATATTATGACATATTCGGAAAGCTTATGAAAAGAGCTTTAAGTTAAAAAAAGTTACAGACTTTCAAATATATGATACTTGATTGTAGAAAAACGCACTAATTAATCTGAAATCCGAAAATAACAACCTCTGGCGAGAGTATAAAATCTAAAAACCTTTCTTTCACCAAAAAAATTTAACAAAATATTTCCAAAAGATCTATAGAACTGAGAATATAATAAAAATTTATTAAAATACAGCGCAGATAAGTTTCTCAAACAAGAAGAAACTAAGAAAAACCCACCTACTGCATGAATTTGCCAGAAATCAGAGTGCTCTGAAATTTTTTTAGGATTAATTTCTGATAGAGCTGAAAACCGGCCTTATTGACCCTCCTCCTCTGGTTTGGATATCTTGGATGGGCCTGAAGTTAAAAAATAAGAAATATTTTTTTAACTAGCCGCTTTATCCCAAAACTGAAGAATACTAAGGCCTATGTTTATATTACCTTTTTGCCATTAAATAAAAATTCTGTAATTCTTATCAATAAAACCGGGGCACACTGTATATTATGGTATATTTACTGGTTTGCAGATTCAACGGTTTAGCTTTTTTGCTTATTTGAAATTCCTATTAATAATTCGTTCTACTTAGCATAAAAAAACCTCTCCAAGATTGTAAAAATCCTGAATAAATAGCTGATATTGCTTTGTATTTTTTCTTTTTTTTTTTATGTCGGTACGGTATCAAAGCGGTGGAGAGTCCAATAATGTACCTATAGGTATCGCAATAGCTTTAAATCGCCACAACAATTTGATTGTGAGTATTACCATGAAAAGTTCCGTTGATAATCTGTTGCGCAGGCAAATAACAAGCACCCTGTATGCCGTCCCGGAATAATTTACTGCCGGCCATAGCCATTCGAGGCGAAGTTAAGTTCCGCCGCAGAGCCGTACTAATGCCCGCCATAACATCAATATGATGCCCTACAACATGTGGCAATCCCTTTTGTTCAAAGCCTCCACATCATATATCAGCCAGATAATGCCCGATCTCATAAAGCCGGTATTACGGGGGATCACACGGAAAGAAATAATGCTCATGTCGCGCGCATAACGCAAGTTTGAATACCGTTTGTAGGAGAGTTTTTATTGCAACACTTGACGGAAGTAAGACATCTTGATTTTAGGCCGTAAAATACGGGATTTTGTTGAAAATACAGACAAATGTCCCGACATATACGAAAATGAATATAACACGGCATTATATATTTGACAAACTACAGAGCCCTGTAAATGATTACGAGCCACGTAACCGTCGAACGTAGGCAACCAACATTGCACGGCTGGTATTATAAACTAAAAATCTCTATACCTCAGTGAAGTGTCTGAAGGGGTTAGATGTATTTATATAAAATTGTTTTGTAATCAATGAACGTAAACTGTTGACATTAAACTTAATACAAATAATTTAGTAATACACATAATGACATTGTTTTTTCATCGAAATGTTTTTAACCTTATTAAAAGGCGAAAACTATAAAACAAATTGCAAATTTGTATTGCCAAAACAAGAATAACATGATGTGAACCCATATTTTTTTTTACTTTATTGCAGACTAAAATAAATAGACAGTTTATTTTTTCTTATAGATAAAATAACATCATAAAAAAATCCAGTACGATTACAAATCATTGCTATCATAACATTCTTCGCTGCAATATAAACATTCCCTCATAAATTAGTAAGCCATATCGCTACTTTACGATAAAAATATTACATATTATATTCAAAATAGTGTAGTTCACTAACACTAAAATAATGCACAAAACTGTACAGTACATATTTTCTATTATTCTATTAATTTTGCAGATGTTCTGTTATACAGGGTGTGGCGTGTATAATCTATAAAAATTAAACTACAGCTTCCTAACGATATTTGTAATAGAAAAGTCTTATATGAAAAAGGTCTATTTTTGCATTTTTTTTTTGTTAATAAAAATTCAATTATGGATCAAAATATTTTCTCTGGAACGGTCCGTGTGCTGTACGATGAGTTACGTGCTGTAGCCAAGCCGCGTAAAGAATTCGTCGTTGAAAGATAGAAATATACTTATCAATTTTTGGGGAATCTTTCAATGCAAAAGTACAAACTAAGAAAAATAGATGTTTAAAAAAAACTGATATTTTCTTATTATAATAAGTAATAGTAATTACTATCTTAAATGCATTGTTGTCACTGCAAGAGTTCGCAAACAAAACCACATCCGTCGATCCCCGAACAAAGTGGATGATTCTCGATGTTTGGTAACTCGTATAAATACGACGCATCGCCGGCTACCGGGGCAGTTAAGTTTTGACTACGGATAAGCGAACGTTATACTGTTTGAGAACTGTAATCTGTGACGAGTAAATATTTCGTCGTTCGAACTTGGCTTTTACCGACTGTAACATATAATATTAATTTTGATATGGATAAACCAGGCCCCAGTAAGAAACGTAGTCGTAAGGTTGAAGATGAAAATCGACAGTTTCATGATATTTGGACCGAAAAATACTTTTTTATTTCATCGCATAACAAAATTGTCTGTTTAATATGCAAGAGTAGTGTTTCTATTCCGAAGGAATATAATGTGAAAAGGCACTATGAAACCCAGCATCCAACTTTTACCAAATTAACTGGCGAAAATCGAACGCAAAGAATTTCCACTTTACAACGGGAACTAATAGGCAAGCAATCTATGTTTACAAAACCAATTCAAGATGCTGAAACAGCCTCTGAAGTTAGCTTTGAAATATCTCGAATAATAGCGAAAACTTATCGGCCTTTTAAAGATGGTGAGTTTGTTAAGCAATGTTTGGATATCGCCGCAAAAAAAAAGTTGTCCGGAAGAAAGAAGTTTGAAAAAATTCAGTTAAATCGGATGACTGTTCAAAGAAGAATTACCGCATTAGCAGATAATATAGAAAAGCAATTAGCTACGAAATCGAGAAGTTTTGAGTATTTTTCTATAGCGCTCGACGAATCTACAGATATAAGTTCAACTGCTCAACTATTAATATTTTTACGAGGTGTAACGCAAAATTTTGAAGTGAGTGAAGAACTGATTGGTATGAGTTCTTTGACAAGTCAAACCAGGGGAAGTGACATGCTCAAAGCTCTTCTAGAAAAATGTTCTATAATGGATTTGGATTTAACGAAAATATCTGGAATTACAACTGACGGAGCACCTTCAATGGTTGGAAGTACATCTGGGATAGTAACTCTGTTAAAAACATATTTACAAACTAAAAACATAAATACCAAGGAATTAATGCAGTTTCATTGTATTATACATCAAGAGGCCCTCTGTTCAAAATTATTGGGATTTGAAAATGTTATGAAAGTTGTGGTACCTACCGTAAACTTTATAAAATCACGAGGTCTCAATCACCGACAATTCAAACAATTTCTCGAGGATATTGAAAGCGAATATGGTGATCTCCTGTTTTACACTGAAGTAAGGTGGCTAAGTCGTGGGTTGACACTACAGCGATTTCTTAACTTGATTGAAGAAATCCAACTATTTCTGGCGGAAAAGAAAAACGATGTCCCCGAACTCGACAACCCTGATTGGCTGTGTGACTTAGCGTTTCTTGTAGACATCACAAATCACTTGAATGTCTTAAATACGCGACTCCAAGGCAAAGATCAATTGATTTCGCAGCTATACTCTCATGTTTCGTCCTTTCAATGTAAATTGAGTCTTTTCAGGACACAAATCAATTCAGCCAATTACGGCCATTTTCCGAACTACAAAAAAATTATGGAGAAGTTCAATAAAACTGACGTCAATTTCGCTCATGTTGAAAAAATTGATATTTTGATACAAGCTTTTGAAAATCGTGTTGTAGACTTCAAAAAAGTTAAACCGCTATTGGACATTTTCAGCAATCCTTTCAACATTTCACCCGAAAATGCGCCGGAATTATTGCAGCTGGAATTAATAGACATGCAAAATGATGATAATTTAAGAAACAAATTTAATGAAGGTAATTTACACAACTTCTACCGTTGCGTTGATAAAAACGCTTATAAAGAGTTGCGAATAAATGCATTGAAATGCGCAAGCTTATTTGGTATATTTGTGAACAAACGTTTTCAATGATGAAACTTAACAAAACGAAAAACCGAAACCGTCTGGCAAATGAAAATTTGGAAGCAATTATACGTGTGGCTACAAGTAATGTGGAGACAAATATAAAAAAACTTGTTAGTTCAATGCAATGTCATGCATCAAAATAATAAAACATGAAATATTACATTGTAATGATTACATAATTATTACAACAAACATTTTTGAAGGTTATTTTATTTTTATCATTGTATTTCATACTATTTAAAAATAAAAATTTTTGTGTTAATAAATATTGTTTGTAGTGGCCCGTCCTTGGCTTATATTTTTCCCGAGTGGCCCCTGTTCCCTATAAGTCTGTGCATCCCTGTGTTACACAAACATAAGCAGGAAAGTCTACTTGATTGGCACATTGCCGTAAAAACCATCTGCAAAAGCGCATTCGTTGATTAAATTAAATCTGGTGCAACAGCTGGTGCCTTAAGATGCGATGTACGGTACGAGATGAGGTTCCTACTTGCTGTGCAAGTCGTCGAGTACTAATTATGGGGTCTTCGTCAAGATTTTCCAGCACTGCATCTTCAACATTAAGGTTCACTTGCTGACCACGTCCTTTTCCTCGAGGAATAACACTTTCCGTATCTCGCAACAGGTGAACGCACTGTAGGATTGTATTTGCACATGGGGGGTGTGACGTTGTGGCCATCGCTCCCGGTACAACCTAGTCGCCGCGAGCGCATTTTCTCGAGCTGCACCATACACTAACACCATATCGACACGTTCGGAAATAGTAGATGCATTGTTTTCTCAGTTCATTGTAAAACTAGTTTGTGCACAAACTAAAAAAAACTAAGCAAAGTAAAAAATAAGAATCTCGTTTTTAATGTAATCGGCACGCTATTCTTATTTTTTACTTCTTTATAAAAATTAAACTGTCACTATCGTGGAATTACAAGATAAAAACTTTTGTCTGTAATATTTCACTTTTTAACACTGATGGGTCGATGGAAAATGCTTAATATTTAATAATTAAGTGAATAATGAATTCAATACAAATACAAAATCAGTTGACTGCACAAATTTTTTGACAATGTAACCCAAACTTCTTTCAGTATTACTAGTATTAGATTATATCGACTTAAATTATAAGGCCTCGGGTAGCATAAAAACATTTCCAAAGTTTTTTATAAATAACACAGGGTCGGCCTTCATTTTCGTTGAATAAATGAACTTTAAATTACAAAAAAACGCACTTTTTCGTATACGACTTTTCTATTACAAAAATATCATCAGGAAGCTATAGTTTAATTTTTATAGATTATACGTCACACCCTGTATTGTTAACTTCTTGAACAATAGCTAGTTCGAATTCTTTGATGTTGTGCATTGCTGTTTTAAAAATTTTATTTTTCAGATAACCAAACAAAAAATAATTTAAGGGAGTCAGATCCGGTGACCTGAATCAGTCGATTAGCACAAAATTCTTCCAAATATTGAATTGTTGCAGGACTTGCAACTCATCGTCAAGTAATTTGCGCCACAAATGGCTTTGAAGTAAGAGTTCTACATCTTTCAACATGTCATAAAAGGATATAGGCCCTTTTATACAGGGTGATTCATTAACAATGGGAAAATCGAAAGCTGAAGATACCACACGTAAAATGGTGACTATTGGCGCAAACATGCCTTATCCGAAAGTTAATAGTTTCGGAAATACAGGGTGTTGAAAGTTAAAATTTTAAATCGTTTTTTTGCGATTATTCTGAAAATATGTAGGTTAGTAACTTGAAAATGTGTGAAACTATATTTTTTTAAGCGATGAATAAGATGCGTGTTGCAATTTCAGCGTTGCTCATAGAGGGCGCCACTTACGATAAATTTTAAAGAAAATTTAGTTAATAATTTTTTACCCTGTATTTCTAACATGAAATTTGATTCAAAACCTGAAAGAGCAATCATTTTTGCATTCATTATGTACTCTTGTTTCATTTCGGTATCTCGATCCGTTTTCGAGAAAAATCGATTTAACGAACACTATGTTTTGATAATACAAGAAATTAAAAGCGAAGCAAACTAAGTGTTTCTTCATGTTATTACAACAATTAATAATAAAATAAATGAAATACGTAATATTGATTTAAAGCAATGGTTGGAAAAATCCACCTTTGACAATGATACACTTTACACAACGTTTTCTGAGATCTTCGAGTTTGAAACAACATATTGGGATTGTGTCTGACTTCGATGGCAGCGATTTATATTCTTTGCCACAACTCTTCACGCGAACTTTGTAAACTATATCTTTCATTCGAGACCAAAAACAAAAATCAAGAAGTCCGGACTTCTAGGTGACAAAAATGCTTACATGGCCAATCCAGCGGTTTGGAAAAACGGCATCTAAATATGCACGCACTAGCCGAGAAAAATACGGTGGACCTCCGTCGTTCATGAACCACATGTCTCTTCTTAAATAAAGTAGAACTTCTTCAAGCCGTGGAAGCATTTTTGCTTGGCCACCCAGAAGTCCGGACTTCATCCTCTTGTTTTTTCTATTTGGTCTCGAATGAAAGATATCGTTTACAAAGAATCTATTGGTTCGTATGAAGAGTTGTGGCAAATAATACAAGTCGCTGCCAACGAAGTCAGACACAATCCAAATAAGTTGTTTCAAACTCGAAGATTTCTCAGAAAACGTTGTGTAAAGTGTATAAGTGACAACGATGAATTCTTCGAACTATTACTTTAAAACATTATTAAGTGGTATTTCATTTGTTTTATTATCAATTGTTGTAATAACATGAAGAAACACTTAGTTTGTTTCGCTTTTATTTCTCATATTATCAAAACATATTGTTCGTTAAATCAATTTTTCTCGAAAACGGCTCGAAATACCGAAATGAAACAAGAGTACATAATTAATGGAAAAATGATATCTCTTTCAGGTTTTGAATCAAGTTTTATGTTAGATATACAGGGTAAAAAGTTATTAACTAAATTTTCTGTAAAAATCGTAAGTGGCGCCCTCTATGAGTAGCGCTGAAACTGCAACATGCATCTTATTCGTAGCTTAAAAAAATATAGTTTCACAAATTTTCAAGTTCCTAACCTGCATATTTTCAGAATAATCGCAAAAAAACGATTTAAAATTCTAACTTTCAACACCCTGTATTTCCGAATCTATCGGATAAGGCATGTTTGCGCTAATGGCCACCATTTCACGTGTAGTATTTTCCGCTTTCGATTTTCCCATTGTTAATGAATCACCCTGTAAATCTTATTGATATCGCTACTCAAACCTCTACTTTTAAGGGAAGTAAAATGACTTCTACAAATGTATAATAATTTTTTGTAGCCCAGGTTCTATAATTTTGGTTATTTTTATAACCTGATATTTGTAATATGTGAAACCATGCTTTATCACTGAAAAAACGGCAAGTCCAATGAATTCCATGGCTTATGGGATGTAATTCTTGCATAACATTTACCTTGTATGGGTGTAAATACAGTTGTTTTTTTTTTAAAGTTTCATTGCATGTTCCAATTGAAAGTGCTAAAAATGAAAATTTTAGTATATGAATATAAATTAATTTCGATTTAAAAAAAAGTTATTTTTGAGATCAATTCTAAACTGAATTGATGACCTTAATAAAAAAATTAAATGTTTTAGGAGACAGCTTTCACACAAACTTTGTAGGACGTTGATTTATTCGTTGCTACAGATTTTCTTTTGCAAACGCAGTATTTGGTTTCACATTTTTCGACAAATGCACATTTCCAGTTTAAGAAAGTGTCGTAGTTATAGAGAAACGTAAGTATTCTGTTATCTGTTGTCATAATTAATGTTTGCCTCTGTAAATTTCCTCATAAATTATTCAGTGCAGGATTGTAAAGAATATGATTGTCCATGGCTCGTCCTAATTTCGACTTTCACTTCGAAAATGAACCATTACAATAAAGGCATCTTGTTCTGGAACAAACGGCATAATGCGTTCTGAAATAAAAATATTATTAACTTCCAAATTTTGTTTCTGTTACCAGTAATTCGCCGAGTTAGCAAAAATATTTACGATTTAAGATATTAATTTCCGAAACAAAACGAAGCAATAAAACGATTGCAGAAAGTGAATTCGAACGATAACAGAAAGGACGACGGACGCCACTGAAAAATGCGCAAATGTCGATTTAGTGTCACCTGTTATAATGATTCGTCAACAATGAACAACAAAATGGTGCATCTTCGCTGGAGATAACCCGACCGTCGATTGGTTTAAATTTTAACCAAATGTAATTACTAATAGAAAGGAAATAAAATTACTCTTTCACAGAAAATAAATAGCTTGTAAACATTTATGAAGGCTCTATATTAGAGTAATTGGAGGAGAGCTGAACCAGTTGGAGAAAGAAATTATATTTTTCTATTTTCTATTTCTGTTTCATTCTAATTTAATCTCGAGCAAAAAAGATGTAGGTTGATGTTCCAGTTACAACTAAATGCCCTTGGACTTTTATCTAAAACATTTACATGGACATAATCTTTTCAGAACTTTGTCAACTTTTTTGTGTTTCTTTCTTATTTTTGACTTGATTTTATATAGTAAGTAAATACTTTAGCAAATACATTGGACTATTTGATTTTCTGCTTCAAAACACTTCGTTCCGCTGGAATACGAAAACTGTTTCTAATATTCATAACGAATTATAACTGGTAGAACTATATTTGAAATACGTATAGCTCTCGATGAAATGCGACTCCATAATAAACTTTAAATTGATTTCATATTGAAACGCAAGCTTACTTATGAAGTTCGGCTTGTTGTGTTTCGCTTCGTAGTAGTCCCACCGAAGTTAATTTTGGTAAATAGTGTTCCTTAACCATGAAGTATAAAAATAAAAGTATATGGCATTGCACTGAGAGCATATACTAAACACAAGGCATAATATTGATGTTAATTTCTTCTTTTCCCTTTTTTAAACTAAAGTTGAGTCAGAAAATTTATATGGGCGACAGAGAATCATTCCTTAAGAGAAATTATTACAGAAATGTTTATTTGTAACGCTTCACCAATTATATTCAATTTTATACATATACAGCATTTTTAAATCCTCTAGAAAAATCTTCTCTCTTCACATTTTTTTTTAACTAAGACATTACAAATTTAAGGGAATACGAACAAACCTCATAACTTTTAGATAAATAATGAGCTTTTATACTTAACGGTTTAGATACATTTTTTACGAAAAGCTGAAACAAATAAATGAAAATCAATTAAAACTAATTCAAAATTTATCTAGTTTCAATAATTTACTCCAAACACCACTGCGTAAGTAATTTTGAGTAATTTTATGTGGTTCAATCAGTGACTCAGGTGCGAAATCAGAATCCTGTGATGTCGAAGTCTAAAGGTCTTGGTATGAAGTCAACCCTGTATTGTCTTCATCTTCATTGTAGACCAGACCAGATAACGATCAATACACTTCGGAAATAATTTCTCTCGCCTTCTCCAAAATTTATACTGATGAACCTTCTCATGATCTCCTTGATAAAACACTTGAACAAACTTTGAAAAGATACTTCCCCTGGTTTGGATGACTTATCGCCTTATCATCTTCTAAAATGTGTTGATGCTCTTACCTTGCGTTTGTCTATGATTATGTCCGAGTCATTTTCAAGCGGTTTTGTTCCTTCCATGTGGAAACCGGTTTCAGTTAAACCGAGAAAAGAGACAACTTGGATCCTAATAACTATCGCCAATCAGTATTTTACCCACAATTTGCAAAATTATGGAATCTATCATTGTAGAAAGTATGACAAATTTCTTAATACAAGAAAACGTTATTCCTGCACAGCAACATGGATTTGTTAAAACCAGCTCCACATTAAAAAACCTAATCCACTGCGTAAACGGCTGGTCTCTCGCTCTATATAATAGTGATACTATAGATCTAATATACCTCGACTTTTCAAAAGCCTTTGATAGGATGCCAAGGAGAAAACTTTTACACAAACTGGATCATGTAGGCGTTCGCGGTACCATATACCAATGGATCAATAGTTTTTTAACAGATATATATTTTAGACAGTAGGCGAATCTTTCCCCGGCAATAAACCGGTCCTCAGCGGCATACCTTAGGGTTCAGTTTTGTGGGGCATTAGTGCATCGAAATACGATATCTCCGTTATTATAGAAGATATCAAAAAAAGTTATTTAGAAAAATTGTGGCCAACTTAAAACTGCACATTTTAAAATTATTTTCGTATATAAAGAGTGTCACCAGGGTCCTGAATACTCTAAACAGAACAACTTAACCATAATTTTTTGCAAGCATAACTTTTTGATATTGGTACAGTTTTACGAGAAAGTGCTATTTCTTTGTTATCGGAACAGTTGAATATAGGGCATGCCAAAACTCGAGAACATAATTTTCTCAATTTTTTTTAAATGAATCACCCTCTATTTTATTTTAAAAACTGAAAATACACTTTATGTTCTTTCATTTTTATAAAACATTCCCTATAGCTAACTAAAATCATTAATTTCTGAGATACTTACCATTTAAGTAATAACAAAAATAGTTTTTAAAAAATTCATATTATAACAAAATATTATAAGAATTTCATCTTAACAACGGATATTTTGTAACGTTTTATAACAATTTTTGTTATTAAATGGTAAATATCTCAGAAATTAATGATTTTAGCTATATGGTATGTTTTATAAAAATGAAAGAACATAAAGTTTATTATTAGTTTTTAAAATAAATTAATGGGCGATTCATTTAAAAAAATTGGGAAAATTATATGCTCGAGTTTTGGCTAGCCCTATATTCAACTGTTCCAATAATAAAGAAATGACACTTTCTCGTAAAACTATACCAATATCAAAAAGTTACGCCTGCAAAAAAATTATTGTTAATTTGTTCTGTTTAGGGCATACAGGACGCTGAAATGGGAATGATTATCATATATAATTGACCGTAACTTTTAAATACCCTGTATAACATAATTAAACCCAATATTGAAAGCATGGGAGAGATGAGCTTAATCTAAATTTGAAATAATAGTATAGTATATGTAGTAGTTCACCCTGGTAATACGTAACACCCTGTATATAAGAAAATAATTTTATAATGTGCAATTTTAAGTTGGCTACAATTTTTGTAAATAACTTTTTTTGATATCTTCTATAATAAAGGAGATACCGTACTTCGACGCACTAATGCCGCACCCTGTATATGCTATCGATATTCAGTATCAAGTCACGAATAAGGTATCTTTCTACGCAGATGATACTAAACTATACGCCAATCCTGATAGTGACCATGTGTCCCTTCAACGAGACAATGTCCACTGCCAACTGGTACGATGAATGGCTACTTCCGCTAAATGCAAACAAGTGTGTTGTTCTTCATATCTGCCGTAGAAATCCCAATAGTGTATTTACCTTACCCTTATGTGGACAAGTGCTATAACAACAGTGAGTTTTCACAATGACCTTTGTGTCATAATGAGCTCCAATTTATGGTCAGACCATGTAAACTTTGTGTGTAAACATGCTAACTCTAAATTCTATTTACTGCGAAAGTCGCTCACTAATTTATCGTTTGATGTGTCGTGTATACTGCAGTTATGAGAGTCCAATTCTTGAATACGCTAGTTATGTGTGACTCCCTGACCTCATCTGACCGGCAATCTTTAGAAAATGTTCAACATTCTGCGACTAGGCTTTCCTTTGGACGAGTTCGACCTTCCTATGTGGAACAACTCTCCATGGCCCATCTCACAGATTTTCAGCAGCGTCGCCTTCAAGATGCTTTAATTTTGGTAATATGCCCTCAATCTACTCGTTGAATACTGATGATCGCCTCTGTGGTCATGAACTAAAGTTAAAAAGGGACAATTTTAAATCCAGGGCAAGGCAATTTTTCCTATCCAACAGAATTTTTACAATTTGGAACAATTTACCGGCTTCAATAATAATTGGCGCACTATAGTGCAAAGGTAGATTGGACGCTCACCTTTTTTTAATAGAATTGAGCTGTACATATTTTGTTAATTTTGGACATAAGTCCTCCGCCCTGACCTATTTTATAACCATAATAAACAGTGAAAGAACAACACTTTAACCTTCACTATAAACAGTCACTGCACTGATTAAAAGAAGATCTATAGTGACTTTCCATTCCCGCCTCCAGGTTTACCTATCCCTATATTTGCTTTATCTACCACATAATTGCCCCTAGGAGCGCCACATGCTTCATTTCATGTTGAAAAATTTCATTTTGAAACATTGTAAATGAACTATATTTCAGAAATTAGAGCGAACTTAGCGTTTTAAATGTTATGTTTGATTTTAATGTACTGAATCAACCCGAAATAAGTATTTTCAAGTCAGAAATATTTTCATTGTCGACCACTCTAATTTGCGACATACATACTTTTCTTCGTGTAACTCAAATAATATTTGTAGTTTACTCCTGTATCGCTGCTGTAATTTGATTTAGTCATCTTGTCACAGGTCGGCGACACGGTGTAAAATCAACATCCCCTAGTATACCCTCTGCACCAGGATGACCAACTGCCCGTCGCCGTCGTGATGATACATTTCGTCGAAATCTCCCAAAGGACAAAATTTCTACTTTAATAAAGTTGGGACGTGGGCAGCCGATTTATATTCATTAGCAGCGGGCCAACTCCTACTTTGTTCTACCCCGGCTGACCTTGTGCGTAATCCGTTACTTTCGCATTCATCAACTCCGTGCACGAAAAAACAGAATGCCCTAAATACCTGCGATTATCGTTTGTCATGCCACAGGGTCGCAGGAACATGAGGCGCATGAAACCCGCGATACATATTAAAAAATTTTTATTAGAATTTAATGGTAGCCTGCTGTATTTTTTAGCAATTTACCACGGCAATTAACTTAAAAGCAATTAGTTGATGTTTTATACTAGGTTTAAAATTATAAGTAATTTAATATATTGAAAAAGATTCTTCCGCACATTAAAAGAAAAGTAAATTGTCGTGTTTATCATAATGTCTCACTTGATGTTGTAGATGCAAATATTTTTTTCATTATAAACTAGAGTCCAGACAAAAGTACACAACTATATAGGGTGATTTCAAATGCAATTTCGTAAAAAAAATCAAAAAGGGCAATTCGAAAATTATTTAAAAATACACTTCTGCACGGCACTGGAAACTGGTCCACTGTCCTGAACGGACAAAAAGTTGAAAGAATTTCTTTCCCAACGAAAAAGGGCACCTTTTTATATCGGCAAATTCAGATGCTTTTGCCGCTATTGCTATTATTAATCAATAAAATTAATTTGGTTTTTTAATTAATATAATCTGATGTTACAACTGTTCAAAATTTTGTCCACCGATGTATAAACATATTTGGGTCCGTCCTACCAATTTTTACGAACATACAAATGTGATCTTGCTTCACCATAAATGAAAACGATAATCTTAATGGTTGTATACACATAAGTCATTTTTGACAATTGAAAAACTAATATAAACACTATCGCAAAAACGTTAATACTAAAATCGGATTTCAGTATTCGGAGTAGCCTGGGGGCACGTGGAGAGAGCGCATTGCGTACAGCGCACAACGTAGCCCAACAATGTAAGGGTTGTAAATACTACAACTTCAATAATTTTTTTTCTCATAAACTATAACGATTTTACAATTTTTTTTTTCCTATATTGACTCCATTTTTCATGACGCATCTATTCCCAATTTTTTTAGGATAAATTGTGAATCACCTTATAGAATTAATCTCTAGATGGTGGATGGTAAATCCACTATACCTACTTTTAATGCATTAAAGACGCTTAAAGTGTGTGCCGCATTCCATTAATAAACCACATAATTTAATGGTGCAACTACCAATCAGATAGCAATAAATTGTGCTTCAGTTGCATGTACCTACAATATAAACTAATGCAAAAAATTAAAGGGTCAAAAGAATTTCCGAAATTTTTCCGTCGTACCAGGAATTAAAAAAAAAGTATTTTGAAGCTCTAAAATTTTAGTTTTTAGATCTTTCGGTCGGAATTTTTTAGGAGCTACGGTTATCATGCAATTCTAATAGTGCGACAAAAAATTTTGCAATTTTTTTTTTCTGAGCCTATGGATTTGGAAATTTTTTTTCAGCTAAGTTATTGCATGGACCAGATAGCTTGCTTATTAAGCTTCAATTTCCTTTTTTTTTAAATTTCGATACGACCATTTTTCATCGAAATATCGGACTTTTAATGGAAAATGATCCTTTTGTCTTCAATCATCGATATCTTGGCGACAAATGGTCGTACAGAGAATTGAAGGGCAGTTTCGAAAACTGGAATAAATTTCCTATAACATGCTGTCGCAACTTTTCGGTTTTTTTCATCTTTTACACGAATTTAAAAAAACGGGGGAAAAAAGGTAATTTATTGTTTTTTTTTTCAAAAATTGACGGCTAAATTAGAAATGTTTACGAAATGACTAATATTAAGCATGACTTTTACAGTTGGATATAACCAGAAGAACCCTGTGAAGTTTCATCTCGATCTAGCGAACGGTTTCTTTGTTTCAAACAGTGAAACTCTTGAAAAATATTAAAGGGTCACGTATTTTGAGCTTAAACACTTCATAATCATGATTAAAATGGAAAAAAAAAATTTTTTTTGAGACTTTCTCACATTTTTACTGCAACGTTTTAAAATGATGGGAGAAAAAAATTTTTCAGAGAGGAAAAAGGATAATTTGGAAAAAAATTGTTTTTTAAATGATTACAGCCTGCACAAAAATTAATTAGAAATTTGTTTCAAAAAGCGGTCGAATTCTGGTTTGGGTCATCAACTTTAATTTTAATTTAATTAAAAGTTGATGAGCAGAAGCATAGGACAGAAAAGCCGAATCCTGCTGGAAACAATTAGATTTTGTTTTCTTCAAAGTTCGGAAAGTTTTCCAAAAAAACCAAAAAAAAAATTTGAAAACTTTTTCGAAAAATTGATTTATTTATTTTTTCATCAATTTAAACGTTATATGCGGTAAAAATATGAGAAAACTTCAAAAAAAAATGTTTTTTCCATTTTAATCATGATTATGAAGTGTTTAATCTCAAAAAACGTAACAATTTAATATTTTTCAAAAGTTTGACTGTTTGAAACATAAAAACGGTTCGCTAGATCGAGATGAAACTTCACAGGGTTCTTCTAGGTATATCGAACTGTAAAAGTCATGCTTAACATTAGTAATTTCGTGAATATTTCTAATTTATCCGTAATTTTTTTAAAAAAACATAAATTACCCTTTTTTCCCTGTTTTCTAAAATTCGTGTAAAAGACGAAAAAAAAAATTCCGAAAAGTTGAAGCAGCATGTTATAGGAAATTTATTCCAGTTTTCGAAACTGCCCTTCAATACTCTGTACGAGCATTTGTCGCCGACATATCGATGATTGAAGACAAATGGATCCTTTTCCATTAAAAGTTCGATATTTCGATGTAAAATGGTCGTATCGAAATTTAAAAAAACGGAAATTGAAGCTGAATAAACAAGCTATCTGGTTCATGCAATGGCTTAGGTGAAAAAAAATTATTCCAAGGCCGTGCACTCAGAAAAAAAAAATTGCAAAATTTTTTTGTCGCGCTATTTCTTAGAATTGCATGATAAATCTTCTAAAAAGCTCCTAAAAAATTTTGACCGAAAGATTTAAAATCTAGAATCTTAGAGCTTCAAAATGCTTTTTACAATTCCCGATACGACCATTTTTCACCTAAATACAGTCTGTCAAAAATCACGGAAAAATTTCGGAAATTCTTTTGACCCTTTAATTTTTTGCATTAGTTTATTGAAATAAATTTTAAAAAAAATCTGTAAAATTATCAATGGATATACTTAAAGTGTAATGGAACTAAAATTGCAATTTTTGCGGTTAAGTATTATCGTAGCACTCCCCAAAATGCACCCACCTTTCAAATACCATAAAAATCCTTCCTCCATGGCGCAGTTCTCGCCAAAATAATAGGAATTCGTCCCCGCAAGGTGCAGTTCTCGCTTAAAAATAGGAATCCACACAACACAGTGCAATTCCCGCTCAAATAAAAAGAATTCACTCAAATTTTAGTAGCAACTACAACGGACGACCTACTACGCTTACGTTTTCGCCAATCTTTCCAATATTTCCCGAGCGCTGCCTCATCCGATTGCGTAGAAGCTACCTTTCGAAAATTCTCCCGTTTAATCGACGAGGACGATACAGATACGCATGCGACATAGCGCTATACCCCTCCGATCACGTAGGAAGAAAACATCAATTTCACACATCTTTTCAAAATTTACTGGTCAAGCCATCCGGATGAGAAAATTGCCGCTAAAAGCCCTTGTTCCGTCGACGATGACAACAACGCACGTCTAAAGCTAACAGACTCACGGAGCGCTAAAATTTACGCTGATCTTTTCAAAAATTGGCGAAAATGAAATCATTGCAGAACTCTCAAACTCGTACCCTTAGATGACCATAGGGTCGGTACTGATTAAAATCATTTTCACCTAAATCTAGGATAATATTCTCAAGTTATTCAAATTGATTATATTATTAAATAGACAAGTTGCAGATATATTTTGCTTTTAATATTGTGTTATTAGATTTATAAAATTTGGCATCAACAACAACGATTAAACTATAAGATACGTTGTTTATGATTATTTAGAATCAGTATCCTAACAGCATCACAGGTAAGTATCTACTTAGTTAGAATTTTTAGTTGGTTGTATTTCATTGGGTAATTTAAAGCATGATTACGTTTTTGTTACTATTAATACTGCAGATTAAAAAAAAACATATGTGTCTATTTTTATAACTGAATGGTTATGTGCTCCGTCATATTAAAACAAATTGGGATAATTTTTATGCACAGAACACAATTACACTCGAATTAGTTAAAAATGTAGACGTGGAAAATGTAGTTTACTGTTTAAAGTTACACAGTAATTAAAAAGTAGGGTAAAGCGAGGAGAGATGGTACGGCAGGAGAGACGGACCACTCGTGATAATTCTTACATCGTGGCAACAATGCCCAATTCGGTCACGTCTACGCAACCACATGCGTCAGTTGCACTTGCTGTATCCGCGTGTTTCATAATTCACCGTTGTTTTTTTTTAGTTTCAAGTAGCTGCTGTTTTCGACTACACGAAAAATTTTACGAGAATTATTTTGTTCGCCAATTAAAGCACTTTCAGGTAAATTTTAGCCGAAATTTTTGTATTGTAAGGGTTAAACGTGCTTTCTTGTGTACACTTAACCTAAAAACAGTAGTTAATAATATTCCGTTTCATAGAATTTGGCAGGTCCATCTCTCCTACGCTTTTAGGAGAGACGGACTAACATTTGCGAGGAGAACGTATTATTGTTACAGAAAAATGCCTAACAAGTACATACGAAAGAGAAACGTAGCTCCAAGGGCTACTTGGTCCGCGGATGATTTACATCTGGCAATTACTGCGGTAAAATGTGGTGAAATGACATTAAATGAAGCTGCTCGTTTCTATACTATACCCAAAACAACTTTAAAACGTAGAATAGATACGAATAACTTAGAGAAAATGGATCGACTAGGCCCTGACGGCTCTCTGGGCAAAACGGCGGAGGAAAAGCTGTCTAAACATATAAAAAAAAAACTGCAAAGACACGGCTTTGCACCTACAAGAACTGAAGTGCGGACCATGGCGTTTAATTTGGCAGTGTTACTCGGAATTAAGCACAAATTCAAGGATGGTAAGGAGTGTTTTACATTTCTTAATAATAAGCTACCTATAAATAACTTTCAGGTAAAGCCGGCAGAGTATGGTTACAGTCGTTTTTGAGAAGAAATCCAGACATAAGCGTCCGCAAAGCGGAACACACCTCTGTAGCCAGGGCCATAGGGATGTCGAAAGAAACTGTGCGCCAATACTTTGTTTTACTTCAGTCTATTCTCGCCAAAAATGAATTACTGGATAAACCTGGTCACATTTTTAATACCGATGAGACTGGGCTCCAATTAAATACCAGAGCCGAACAAGTGCTTGCAGAAACGGGTTCAAAAAGTGTACCAGCTATCAGCCCCGGCGAAAAGGGAGAAACCATTAGTGTTATAGCCTGTTGTAATGCAGAAGGGGTGTATTTACCCGTAACAGAAAAAATGAATGGGCAGAAGGAATGCCACCTGGATCTCAAATATGCATGTCTGAGAAGTCAGCGTATGTCAACTCTAAAATATTTTTTGAATGGTTAACACAACATTTTTCCCCACGAAAGCCACCAGGAAAAGTTTTACTACTATTGGATGGCCACACTTCCCACACTACTAACATTACTATTATGAAGCGTGCCGACGAATGGTACAGGCCCATCCTAATAAGAAGCTCAATAGGTTGCAATTCGGTAAAATCTTGGGAAATGCTTGGGGCAAATCCGCAACCGTGGACAATGCAGTATCAGCTTTTAAAGCACCGGGCATATCACCTCTCAACCCAGATGTCATATCGGACTATGCGTTTTTACTACAGCAAACAGCAGAACCCCTTCATCGGAATGCTGAAAACAAAATATGCATGTGCCAAGTTCTCCACAACCAGGATGCTCGGGAATCCAGAAACCAAATTCCTCTGATCCAGGATGTTCTGGGATTCTTCGCGAAATAAATAACCAAGAGCCAGGTTCCCCACCTGAAAAATGCAAGGAAAACGAACCAAAAATCACACCTGGAAAAGCTCTTGATCAGATTTCACCTGTACCCAATGTAACGCAGGCTGTAAGAAAAGTCCGAGCCAATTTAGGGATCTTATCTTCACCGGCTTACATCGGGAAAAGGAAACAGATGGAAGCAAACAAGAAGAAATCAACCACAAAGTCAAAAAAAAAAACAAGAAATGTAAATCTTTACAAAATACAAAACAAGTCAATTACGACTCTTCTTCTACAGGTCTGATGACATGGTTTTAAATGATTCGTCCAGTGAAGAGGAACGTTTCAGCGATATGGAAAATGAATGTGTTGGATGCAATGAAGATTACCGACAAACGAAAAGAAAAGATGATTGGATTAAGTGCATCTTGTGTTTAAGATGGCTGCACGATGGATGCACATCTTATACCAATATTTGTCAAAGGTGCGGCGCCAGTGCAACAAAGAAAAAATGTTAGTCCATCACTCCTACACCTAATGGTCCTACTCTCCTACCCTAAGTAGGATAGATGGACCGATTTCAAGTTTCAGTTTTTTATTTTTTATACCATTAGGTTCAGTATTTATGTTTGTTAAACTATATGAAAAGAAAGGCAAAGTTTATATTTGTTTACTAGATTTTTTATACATTTGTATTCTTTTAAATAAAGAAGATATTTTATGTTTTATAAAATGTGTGCCATCTCTCCTCGTTTTACCCTAAGTGTTATTAAAAATTGTACCTAAATCATATTTTCGCTACATATTGCAGGTAGATATTAATCCCTGTCGATACTTTATTGACGTGTTTGAATTCTGCAGCTGTTGTTAAAATATTATATCAAAATAATTTCCCGTAGTGATTAATTTTAACAGTGCGGATTAAAGTGCAACTTGTTAAATGTTTAATTGAAAACACTCACCCGCGCCCTGCTTCTAATTCGGGAGTACGTACCTGCAACAGAACAAACATATAGTTAGTAATTAAAAAAAAAACACTTATATAAATAGTTTTCAGAGTATACTCGGATAAAATTGGAAAAACTGTTTAAATTTGTTACACGTCTACTAATAACAATTAATTTCCTTGGTAATGTGATTAAAACGAGAAAACTAATTTTAATTTTCGAGAGCAATCTAATAATTTTGGTGGAAATCCAGGAACTTTTACATAACGACTGACTTCCAAAATATTTCAGAGATAATTGTCTAGGTTATTGTACAAAGTTTTAAATTGACATATTCCAGAAGAGTATCATATAGAATATTAATAAAGTGCTTGGTCAAACTTTGATATTAAATATTTATGTCATAAATGAACGAAAAAGTTCATATATACATGGAAATGCTACGAGATTCAGTGAGTTTAAATTTAATGAAACTGTATGGTTTATTTCAAACTGAAAAGGGTAGTTGAGGGAAGTTACGTAAATAATACTTTATTTCATTCAAAAAATGATTTCTTGACATTTAATAATACATTCAGCAACAACATATTTTGGTAAAGCCTTTAGCACTCTGTCGTAAGAATTAAATTTGACACAACCCGAAAAATAATTGGGAGTAAAAATTACCGTGTCTCTTCTGAAATCACACCCCTCTCTGTAACAAATATGTGTCATGCAGATGTGTTTAGTAAACAATTGAACAGTAGCTCAATTTTAAAAAATCTGTAGCAAATTTCTTTTAATTTACACAAATCAATGTTTTTGCGAACTTTTACATTATTTTTTGAAAACGAAGATTTTCCGGGCACATGTCTATAAGAATATATTTTATTGATTTATATTCTAAAATAAAAAAATTAATAATAAGTTTAGACACTTATTTAGTTACACTTTAAATAATTGTTTTTATTTTTTATGAATATAAATAGTCAAATAAAGAAAGTTTATTACTGAGGATATAACGACGCGATTGTTTTGCAGGACTGATTTGTTTCTTCAAAAATTTGACGTAAAAAGGGGTTTTTGATAAATTGATAAAAAAATATGTATAGTAAACACAAACTTGAGAGTCATTTCAGTGCAATATTATGTGCGCTTAAACTGTCAAAAAAAGTTATTTGAGGTACCTACCAGAAAATATTCCTTTACAAATTTTACTTGAACAGACATTTTTAACCAAACTAGACGTGCTATGATTATGGGGTTAAAAAAATCTATTAACAAATACGGCCAAAAAAAATTGATTTAAAATATTTTCAAGTTTGTAATATCACCACAAGGGGCCCAACTGTTATAGTGTTACAGATAATTGTGGGTTTTTCGAAATTTGGCCTATATAACCTAAGTTGAAAATATACTTTTTAGATACACTATTAAACCCTTCACAAGTTTTGAATGAACTTTTTTGTATAATTACCATAGCAACGCCATCTTGAAATTTTTAGATTGTCATAACTTCTAAATGCCTTAATCGTTTTCAATAAACGATGGCTCATTTTAAAGAACTATTAATAAATTTTGTATTTATGATATGGGAATAAAAAGATTATTTTGCTGCGCAACAGTAGACGACGCTAATCAGAAAAGTTTTGTAACTGTCTCCGTTTACTAAAAAAATTAAATGCAACGATATAGTTTTTTTCATGGCCTGATAGACCATTCATTAAGGAAAACAAATACACAAATCGGAGGTCGATATCTTTTTTCGTTTTCAAGTTATTGCTAAAATAGTGAAGTTGTGCAAGACCATCCTCCTTTATTTAGTTCTCTAAATAACATTGACATAGTCCAAGCCAAAATTAAATTGTAATTAATTGTAAAACTATACCAATCTTATCCTTAAAAATTACTTTCTTAATTTTTAAATTTTTTTAATATGTAGGTACAATTTTTTTATTAATTCCAAATATCTGAGTATTTATAAATATTGTTTCCATAACGAGGCAAGCTAGGTCCTATCAAAATAGACAAATGAACAATTATGTCAAACGATATGTCACAGCTCTCGCTTCGTGCGAAATTAGTGTCATCCGTGTGAGAAAAGTACTTGTGTTCCATATGAAATACCCAGGGCTGTAACTAATTCCCTAACACTTATTTGGAAATTTACATGGATACAAGCCAACACATTAATAATATTATCTTCCGTTCTTGCATGGCGATGTTTTCTTGCAGAATGCAGTGGCGTCTGGATAAACGCTGAAATACTTCTCTGGAGTAGCGTATTCTACGAGGGCATCGTAAAACGTATTTTCTTGAAGCTATAATGGCATTTTCCAAAGATTTAAAATAAACTGCCAACATATCATACACTTCCATATTCGTAAAAGGAATTTTCCTTGTTCACAAGTACTTTTCCAACACAAATAATACTAATTTTGCACGTAGCAAGAGCTGTCACATTTCGTTTGGCATAATTTTTCAGTTGTCTATCCTGCCGCGTTATGGAAACAATAATCATTATAAATACTCAGATATTATTATTAATTAATAAAAAATGAAAAATTGTACCTACGTATTAGAAAACTTTAAAAATAAAACAAGTTCTTTTTAGGGACAAGATTGGTACAGTTTTACAATTAATTACAATTTAATTTTGGCTTGGACTATGGCAATGTTATTTAGAGAACTAAATAAAGGAGGATGTTCTAGCACAACTTCATTATTTTAGCAATAACTTGAAAACGAACAAAGATATCGACCTCCGGTTTGTATTGTATTGTATTTGTTTTCCTTAATGAATGGGTTATCAAGCCATGAAAAAAAACCTATTAAATGCAACGATGCACTTAATTTTTTTTAGTAAACGGAAACTTTTCTCATTAGCGTCGTCTACCGTTGCGCAGGAAAATAATATTTTTATTCCCATATCATAAATATAAATTTTGTTAATAGTTCTTCAAAATGGACCATCGCTTATTGAAGTCGATTAAGGCATTCAGAAGTTATGACAATTTAAAAATTTCAAGATGGTGTCCTTTATACTGGCGTTGCTATGGTAATAACAAAAAAAAAGTTTACACAAAACTTGTGGAGGGCTTAACAGTGTATCTAAAAAGTGTATTTTCAACTTAGGTTATTCAGGCGAAATTTCGAAAATCCGACAATTATCTGTAACACTACAGCAGTTGCGCCCCCTAGCGGTGAAGTTACAAACTTGAAAATATTTTAAATCAATTTATTTTGGTCGTATTTAGTTGATGTTCGACATGTCAAAAGTTTCATATTTAAAAATTCTATTGAAAACCGTCCGGTGATTTCAAAAAAACAACAAATTCTGTTTAATAAGCAATATTGATAGATAAGAAACATACAAATACTGCATTGTCGACTGAATCACCATACATATCTATACATTTTTGAGGTTGCTGATTTCAAAGTCAATGTTCGTTAAATCCCATATGGTCACTATTTGCCCCTACCCTTAAAAATACTTCAAATCGTTGGATTTGGATTTAGGAATCATTATTTACGATTTAGGAGTTATTATTTAGATGTGTTTTGTATGTTTTACATAAAAAAACAAACTTTGTTTACTAGGAACTCAAACGGATCGACTTACGCTCCAGTGGCGGGTAACAAAAATTAAAAAATTATATTATCTTAAAAATTAAAATTGTTGCTTTTGATAAATGCGTGGTTCAAATTTTGACATTTATTTTTGAAACACCCTGTACATATAATTGTGATAGTGGTAGTGTTTATTAACCATGTTAGATTACAACAAAAATCTGTACCTATAGCAAGTCAAAACAAAAATATGTATTTAATGACTATTTGTTCTTCACTGTTAATTGTGAATTTGTTAGTGATTACAAGTATCGTTGGCTATAAGCCAACAAGGCCTATTTAATATTTTATAAGAGCCCACTTCATTATAAGAGACAAATTATATTAAAATATTTTAGTATTTGCACAAGAGCCTATCATGTTTTTTTTTTAATCCTAGACATTAATTTGAGATAAAATGTGAAAAAATAACATTACAGCCCTTCAAAAATCACTAAAAATTTATGAAATATTTTTGTTCCTTTAATTTTTTCCAGTACCTAATAAATAATACTAATTCGTGCCTAACCTCAAAAAAATAGCGCAAAAATGAAGTGTAACCAACATATCTTTATATTTTTGGGGTCACTGAATCGAATTCTTACATCCGTTCGGACCCAACGAGTCACTAGTCGTTAGTTTTTTTGGTAAATGACTTTACCAAATTTGTCCATATGGTTATTGAAACTGTGCGTTCCATTTTTGAAGGGTTACAGTCTCTAAGACGAATTTTTAAATAGAATGTTAATCTTATTTTTATAAATTTGAAAATAAAAGTCAATTTCGAAGGTCTAACGTAACATCGTTATTATGTTTGGCATATCAAAGGGTTTTAAGTGAATTTTTCCATGTTTAAAAAGTGGTTTAGAATTGCCCATATTCCCTATTTTTATACTCTATTCCTTGATATAGTATCGAGGCTTTATCAGTAGGAGAAATACATAAATTCCCTTCAATGCATTTTGTTAAAATTTGATAAACAATTTAGCACTAAAGACTATGTAAGTGTGTCATTTTTATTTGTTTACGTGGATGCATTCAAGAGTTAGTAAACAAAAATATTTATTTCAATATAACCCTTCCAGGCTCTGTATCTTTGCTGGTAGAATTTTTAAAATCATAGTTTTACACTGAAAGAAATGCGCTTTATCCTTTATTAGAATTCTATATACCATTATAAGACCATTGTATACTATGTGACAGTTAAACAGGTGAATATTGGATATAAAACGCGTACTGCTAGCACAGTTGTATAGTGACTAAAAACCTTATTTTTTATTAAATTATTGTATAACTAGTATACAACGTTTTTTATACCCTTTACGAAATAATAGCAAAAACTGTTATTAAAGTCTTCCATATCGTTATTAGAACATCTAGTACTGGTTATAAGTTTTATAATAATAATTTTATTAAACTGTTGTATACTCTGTATGAGTTAAAAACATATGACATTAAGTTTTCAGAAATTTTATTGGATAAATGTAATTACAAGCTAAGGTTCTAATGTAAATATAAAATATACATTTAAGTATTAGAAATGATGACAAATCTCTCCCAAAACTGTCCAGTTTTTTTTCTTAGCACCGATGCACCCGTATTTTCTTGTATTACATGAGAATTTGCACTATAACCCTTTCACTTTAAGAATGAAGCATCCCCTGAAAGGTTGAGCTTCTTTCCATCTAATTCTATTTCCTCTGGTTGATTGACTTTATACCCATGCTCTTCTTTGTCAGCGTTAACCTTCTGTTCCTCCATCTCATGTAAAACTTAACATCAGCGGTTTCTAATAGGGCATACAAAATAATAATTTTTAAGATTTAGATAAGATTTACAATTGAAAAAACAAAACAATTACAAGCCATAAAACAGTTATATACTTACATAATTTTCCATTTCACACAACGCGATATGATCATGTGCCTATGATGTCTATTTTCAACAAACTATACGTGTAATAGTCGTAAGTCGATGCACAGCGGCCTGTCGGAAATTTTACGATCATAACCGATTATGCACCGAGAGGTGACGATCAATTAACCATTATAAGACGCATTTTACACGTTAAAAACGGAAATATAATCAATATAAGAACGAATAATTCTGTTAATACAATTGTTATATACAAATTCGGATACTGGTCTTTATACAACAAATCTTCCCTACTATATAATTGGAATATAAAGTCTATAACACCTAATAATGTATAAGTAATTCATTACAACCTTTATTTCATAGATGTATAAGGTGTATTAAGTACCTTCCAGTTAAACTCATTGAATAATGAGTATGGAGATGATTGCTTTTTTTAAATAATAGTTGTATATTTGATATAAAATTTTTAATATGCGCTATACACATTATTCTAGATAAACAGTTTAATAAGCCCATTCCTTTCAGTGTAGAAACTCCTTTTCTTATTTTGTGCAGTCGGTACTCTCAAATTGGTAATTTTGTTACCTTATATTATAAACGCCCTCTATGCTTGAAAATTTAATTTGCTAACTTTTCATTTTCTTATTTTGACATGTATACTAACGCTCACTGTCACGCAATTTTTTAACATTCTGTATACCAACAAGTTTATTTTCACTCAAACGATATAAATATATTTCCATTAAAAAAACCAAATTGGAAAATTTTTCGTTCCACAAATTCCGGATAGAAATATTTTACCAGTATTAAAACAGTACTTGATTAATTTTACGGATTACTAATGGAATGCAACGGATATTCGCAACGCAAAAAGTTAATAGCAGCAGAATTAAACGCGTTCGTTCATGTATTCGTTCTGTGCAAGCAATGTCCTCGAGCTGCCTATCCAGGAGTGGATTGGCTCTTTGAATGTACTATTCGTCATTATAAGTGTTTATCTTTATTTTTAGCAATGGAAAAAATCCTTCAACTCTGACAATTATTGCAGCATTAAATACATGTAAATATACAGGGTGTCCCGTTCATCTTGTGTACAAGTGCCTCATGGAAAAATAATAGCGGTAGTTCATGTAAAGTCTTTTCTTAGCCGTCTTTTTTCGAGATACGGTGTGTTGAAGTTGTTACGTCAAAACTTGTACGCGAGTAAACATCAACTGTAGGTTAAGAATAACTTGCAAACGGTTTCTTTCTGAAAAGCAGTGTCGCCGATACAGGTAATTGGAGGGGTAAAAAATATGTTAAAAGTTAAAATTTATTACATTTCTAAATGGTTCTCCAAAACATACTACCAAAAAAAGGTAAGTCGAAATTCGGTAGAATGTACCATTTTCGAGAAAAATAAAGTTGCATAGAAGGAAATGGGGACATTTGCAGTATCTACTGTAGTATTTCGAGTTTGCACATTTATTTAATTAATTACCATAATCTGATTATTTTGATTTACTTTTTTAAATGTTAGTTTACAAGAAACTGAAACTTAAAATAAATTTATTTTTTTTTTTTAGTTAATAAAATGTTCTACAATTTAACTGTTTCATGCGATACGTAAGAAATTAAAATTATAGTCTTAAATGCAAATACTGTTGGTAACTAAATGTCTTCAGCTCATTCAATGGTAAAAGGTCTTCTTTCATTTTAATATTTTGTTAATATACTTGTACCGCTTTATGTGAGCAAAAAAATGCAACTTAATTTTTCTCGAAAATGGTACAGGCTACCGCATTTCGACAAGTATACCTTTTTTTGTAGTATCCATTAGAGTTTATAGAACCATTTAGAAATGTAATAAATTTTGACTTTTAACATATTTTTTCTTCGATTGTACCCCTCCAATTACCTGTATCGGCGACAGTGCTTTTCAGAAAGGAACCGTTTGCACATTATTCTTAACGCACAGTTTATGTTTACTCGTGTACAAATTTTGACATTTTTATCTTTAGCCGATTTAAAGGTAACTAAGGAAAACAATTTGGAAAGTAACAACTTCAATACACTGTATCTCAAAAACAGGGAGTCTAAGAAAAAAAACTTTATATGAACTTCCCCTATTAGTTTCCCATGAGGAACTTGAACACAAGTTTTTTTGAAACATGAACGGGACACCCTGTATGTAACTGACAAAAATTTGTTCAAAAGTAAGTAGTGCAGCCTATAGGCTGTATGGATACATGTAACATCCAATTTAATTCAACCGCAATATCATATTTACATAAAAATACATTTACATAATTTTTCATGATTCTTGTGATGTAAAATCAAGTGACAGCAATGAACTTATATTTTCTGTTTTTTCTCCATTCAACCATCACTTGTAGGGCGAGACGCTAGCATGAAGCAAATCCATGGTCATATTTACTTATAGTTGGTACCTAAACTTTTATAGTTTGCCTTCTGTTGTCTATAAGATATATAAAAAGATAACCCCGACCTTTAGTCTCCGCATATTATTATAAGTTCACCAAAAGAACTCCACCGTCCAGTTTTCACTAAATTTATGTCTGGCAGTGTATTCCTGGAAGGTTATATCTCCAAGAACTTCACATTTGGAGATTCGGGAAGCAGTTTTATTCCCCTCATTGTATACAAATAGTATGGGTTTGTACATGCATGAACAATTAGTACTCTTATAACCTGCTTGATTTGACTTCTGCTTTACTACAATATGTTAGTCAACGGCTTTTTGACCATAGATTTACTACGAGTTTGTATGTACCAATATTTGGTAAGGTACGTTCAAGACCAGTAAAAGTTTGCAGCTGATCCGTTTCTGCTTATTCACTGTTCAGGATACCTTCATGCCCCATTTGAATGAGGACAGCCAGAATAAGATCTTGTAGTTGATTCCGGACTAGTTTGGAGGTTATTTTATGTTTTTACTGCGGCTTGATAAGGATCTCTTTGTCCAGGTAGTCTCCAAACAATAAAAAATAATACAATCACAGCAAAAAGAGAACCAGAGATAATTCTCCTAGACCAGTAAAGGGAATAAAGCTGACCAAACCGATATCCTTGGACAATTAATCGAAAATGTCAAAATAGCAACCACTAGATGTTATTTTCTTTAATGTAGAGGGTTTAAAAAATTTGGATGACTTTCTTAGAACAATTAAGGGGTTTGACATTCTGTTTGTGTGAAACGTGGCATACTTCCAGTTCATTAAACTTCCCACATTTGGTTTCCTCTTGTAATATCTTTCACTCTAGTGCTGTAAAAGGCAGGAGTCGTGGTAGAGGCAGTGGCAGTCCAACAGTGTTTGTAACAAAGTTAGATACTGTACTCAATAATCTTGGTGGATTACTTTATCACTGTGCTATGAATACAATGTTATATTTATTACTTGTACTGTGTATTTTGACCCTAAGTGTGACACTGCTAACACGCTGGACATTTTTCAAACAACTATTATTGAAATACTTGATATTTATCCTAACCTGCCCTTCACTATTGGCGGTGAATTTAATTGTTGCGTCTCTCAGCAGGGCGTTATTCCCTATGAAATGATTGCTGAATCGAATTTGTTTGAGCATAGGCACAGCTGTGACAAGGTCATAAATGCTAGAGGTCATTCCCTGTTGAAACGCTTAACTCGCTTGCTTAATTCTTTCTATTTTTTATGTTATGTAATTGTAATATTATATGATAAACCTTATGATTGTAATGCTGTAAGTGACAAAATACTCAATGTATTTCATATTAATATTCAAAGCTTGACAAATAAAATTAATAAATTGTACGGTTATCTTGATGAATGTAATTATGATGTTGTCTGTCTATTGGAACACTGGTTTTTAAATGAAAGTTTGTTAAAACATGTCAATTTAGGTGGTTATATTTTGGCTAGTTGTTATTGTAGTGTCCACGGCAGTGTTGCCTTTTTTGTCAAGAATCATAATTGACAATTTTATAACGGAATTGAATTCTGAATTTTGTGCAATTGAGTTATTGGTAGCAGAGTAATTATTGTAAAGGTTTGTAGACCGTGTAACCCCTTAAGCAACAGCAGAATTGATATTTTTCTAGCCAACTTAGAGAATTTATTGTTAAAATATTGTAAAACAAAGGGGCGAATGGTGCTTGTGGGCGACTTCAATGTAGATTTCAGATGCAGTTCTCCGGAGTTGACTGATCTTGTCTCCTTGATTGATTCATTCGGCTTACATACTGCCATGTCGGACTATACAAGAGTCTCAAAATATTCGTCTTCGTGCGTGGATAATATCTGATTTTGATTATAGGGACTATGAAGCGGGTGTAGTGGAGCCCTGCCTTTCAGATCACCGTGATCAGTACTGCAAGTTTGCTACTGTTTGTAATTTACCTGAACCGATATTTAGAAGGCAAATCAAAAGATTCGGATTGGAAAAACTTTGCTGAGGGTGGTGGATTGGAACCTTTTTACTGATGAAAACATGGACATTGATCCGGCTTCAGATTTTTTATGTTCAACTTACCGGGAATTAATAAAAAAATTCTTTCCTTTGAAACAAACTAAGGTTGGTAGTAATAAATCTTCTATTATTTGGTTTAACGATAGTCTCAAAGAAATGAGAAAAAATATTTCTGTTGTTAAAACAATATATGATGTCTCAAAAAATCCATTAGACTATAGTATTTATACCAATCTAAAAAAGGAATATACACTTGCTATTAATGTAGCAAAAAGGCTGCATATAGCAATTATATAAAAAAATCTGATAATAAACAAAAAGCCAGCTGGAACATTGTCAACCAGGAGAGAAATAAGGTTCAGTCAGTAAACCTGTCTACATTATCTGAAAATCAATTTAATGACTATTTCATATATATAGCTAGTTCAATAAAAAAAAAACACTACCAATTGGTAATATATCTAATGTAAATATACTGGCTGGTGTTCCTTCTCCTGATGGTTCCTTCTTTATAGAACCAGTAACTGAAGACACTATTCTGTATGCTGTTAAATCACTGAAAAATTCTCTCTGTACTGACGTGTACGAGCTTAATTCTAAAATAGTTAAAGAGACGATTGAAATTATACTTCCACACCTTACTTTGGTTATCAATGGATTACAAAGGGAATATTCCCCCGTTGTTTTAAATTGACAAAAGTTATACCCATATTTAAGAAAGGTGATCCGAATGTCATAAACAATTACCGACTAATCTCAATTATACAAATTTTTGGTAAAATTATAGAGCGACTACTCAAAAAAGCCTATATAAGTTTCTGGAAAATAATTCTGTTCTGTGTGTTGGTCAGTTTGGTTTTAGGCCTAACCATTCTACATCCGATGCAGTGCGTCATGTCGTGAGGAAGGCAGTTAGGGGGTTTGAGGGGCCGTCGTCCTATGCGATCTCACGAAGGCCTTCGACTGCGTTCCTCACGATCTACTATGAACTAAAATGGAGCACTATGAGATAAGAGGTTTGTCTTTGAAATTTTTTACTGCTTACCTTCAAGATTGACAACAATGTGTTGTTACTAAGAACTATGATGCGTTTAAATTTGAGAAAATTCAACACGGTGTACGGCAGGGCTCCATTATAGGACCGATACTATCAAGATCTTCATTAATGATATTCACTATTTTTTGTCCCCGAACAAGTGTATATTGTTTGCAGACAATACTATCGTAATTGTCTCGCATAGGGATTTATTTCAGTTAAAAACAGCTTCAGACCTGCTAAAAAAACAAGGCTGAAAATTGGTTTAATATTAATGGGCTCAAAATTAATATGGGGAAAACTCAGGAACTTTTTATTTCCACCAACACACTAATTTCCACATATTTTGCTCTGTTTCACTCCCGCTTGTGTTACGCTGTCGCATTGTGGGGAAATTCTAGACAGTCACACAAAATCTTCTGCATACAAAAAAAAGTAATTAGAGTGATAGCCAATTTAAGTAGCAGACAGCATTGCCAACAGTACTTCATTGCTTTAGGCATTTTACCTTTGCCTTGCCTATACATTTATTTTACACTTATTGAAATACATAAACATATTGACAACTTTCATCATCTGTCAGATATACATAAGTATAACACAAGAGGCTGTAATACAATTAGAGTCGACTGCTACCGACTTAAAAAATCAAAATGTAATTCACTGGAAGTGGGGCTTTGCAAAAGGTTGCCACTGCTTGTTACTCAATTAAATTTATCTTGTTTCAAAACTGAAATTAGAAGATTTTTACTTAAATACTGTTTTTATTCAGTACAGGCTTTTAATAATACTCATTATGAGTAGGATATGTATGTGTATGTGCTGTAAGGTATGTTTGTGAGTAGTTAATGTTGATAATATTGTATTGTTGTTTTTATACTATTATTGTTGTTGTTGTGTTAGAAGTAAATATTTTGTACACTTGACTTGCCATAAATGTATGACAATATGTAAAATGGTCAAATATACACTATCTATCTATCTATCCTATCTATTAGGGTACCTGTTTGATTTTTCTCATTCTCCTAAGTTTTGTATTATTGTATTTATGTAGATTGTATTGAATATATTGTTTATTGATTGTAGATTTTATTTTTTCCCGCTTATTACAGAACTCTTCATGAAAAAATTGTAAACATTTTTTAAAGGAATAAATAAATAAATAATTATAATAATAATTATTATAATAATAATAATAATAATACAGTACTACTACGTAGATTAAAATGATACGCATCGTTTTAAGTAAAATTTCTGATATCTTCATGGAGTACAACGAAGTTACCATCAAAAGTAATAGATTTTGTGTCACTTAACTGCTGGAACAAAATATTAATGTAAAATTAATAAGCGCAAATATTTTTCTCAGTGTACTGTGGCCGTAACAGAGTCACAAAAGGGAGAAATGGTGCGTCGCAGTTAGACATTATCAGCCAGGGTAATCCCACTCGCAAAGAAGCAGATAATGAGCTATTAAGGTATATTAAACAAGACCGCATTAACTGCTGTTTAATCTAATGGAACGGGAGACTTTTGTAAATTCCGTGTCACTCGCGATAAGCGGCCCGGATCGTTCCCCCGGCACCGGCGGCGGCGTCCCTACCTACCGAATCCAGTTTAAAATGTTGTCGCGATAAGGCTTTATAAATATCCTCGTTAACTGAATTCTTTGAGGCAAACGAATACCCACCTAACTATTCTCTTTAGGATGAATCTTTGAGGCGCTAATGGCCCGCCCATGCGGAAGAGGCACTTCTTAACGTTGGCAGGGCCATTAAGTTGTTCACTTTTTTTACTTTTATTTGTTCTCTTTAGCCATAAACTCCTGAACGGATATCTTGGGAGCCCTTATGTTTATAGTTTATATAAATGAGCCGCATTACGGTCCTTTCCTTATAAAATAATTACGTGTACTCATTGTGCAACGCCAACTGATGGGTCTCTTATAAAACACTTCACTTTTCCCGCAGCCATTTCTAAAGCACTTGCTTTAAGTGCTTGAAACTTGCAGTGCTAAATCATTAATTCAAAACTCAATGTTTGACACACTAAAGTGCATACCTGTGAAAGAATTAAACGTACAAATCATACTAAGTACTTTAAAAACGCTTGCAGATCTTTAAAGTTGCTGAAATAGTTTGCTTTCGGTTTTAAAATTCTTTAGATCCATTTAAAATTGAGCGTTCGAAAGTATTTTGATTAGAGTACTTCCAAATAATCGACGTTCTTTAAAAGCCGTTTAATTCAGGGGCATCCTTATATCTAAACAAGAATGAAAATTAGTCAGAATTAAATAAAATGGCTGTTCATTTGACAGATTTTGTCAGAGCTCTTCGAAGTATTGAATTATTTGAGTTATTAGTGATTGGATTTTCCTTATTTTTGTACAGGTAAGTCCTGTGGTTTGTTATTTATATTTTGCAAAGATTTGATGCGATATAAAACATGATTTATTTGGAATAGCTAACGATATTTTAGTGCACTGTGTTTTAGTTACCTGTTACATTGTGAAATTTGTAGTTTTCTTCGCTGGAAACAACGTAGAAGCCTTGCGGGCTATTTATGGGGCCACTGAAAACTGCCTTAGAACTGTTTTCTACTGCTGGTAGCGGATAATTTTCATGGGCTGCCAAAATAACTTTTTCTGGACCCTGGCAAACTATAGATTTAAGTATTTAATTTTCTTCCTTGGGCTCTTTCTTCTGTACGCTTGCAAAACCCAAGCCGTAACCAATCAATAATTTCTTTGTTTTTTTCTACCTTCCTAATTATTCTGTCCCTAGCTTTACTTAAGGTCCATGCACAGAAATATTTAGTCTTTGGATGTCCTTTATATTTTTTTTAGGTCATCTCTGGGTATTCTTACAAAGCCACTCTAGGTTTAAATTCGTTTTTCTTTATGGACTGATTACTAACAAGTGTCGATGTCATGCACTTTTATGAAAATTTATTCTGTACTTGAGAATAAAATTAAAAGATTAAAATTTGTATACTATGTAATATCAGTTTTATATCAAGAATTTCCATATTAACAATTTTATACCAATTTGGTGTTGCTATAATAATAATTAAAAATTTTATACGACTTTAAGTTCGGTCAGGCAATATTTTCATCTGAGTTTCCACATTAACATTTCAAATTCATTACAATACTTAAGGTAATTATAGGTATAAGTTGAAAAAACAGACTAGTATGAAGCATTTCGAGAGCAAAGCACTAAAACATTTATTTAAAATAATAGTGTGTGGAATCTGTTGGCGCTGAAAGTCATTTTGCAAAGCTTAAGCACCTTTCCTTATAATTACGTTTACTCGTTTTGCAATAAAACTAAATAATGAGTTTCCCATAAAACGCTTCATTTTTCTGAATGATATTGCTAAAGCATTTGTTTTGATTACTTGAAACACGCAATTGATTACTTTGAAAGGACGATTTATTTAAATTATACAGGCTACTCCTATGGATCTCGCTTAATATAAGACGCACGTCAATAATCTTTATATGTTTTTTGTTGAATTTTTTGAGGCATTTGTGCTCGTAAAAACAAAGAGATCCATGGCCATCTTTGTGAGTAATTATAAAAAAACCAAAAGTTTAGGGTCGTCTAATTTTTTTATTTTAAGAGATAGAGAAAAGTTATTTTAATACAATTTCATGGCAAAATTGAGATCTTTCACCTATTGTAAACATATTTTTAAAGTATCGTATGTAATTTATTGTGTGGCTACAAAAATTTGCTTGTTTTTTCATATTTCATGCGATATACTACATGTTGCCTTTATCTTTTATATTTATTATTTTTTTACAATTTTTGTACAAAAATGTAAACGTTTTCGTGTTAACGTAGAAATTGATATAGACACGTCAACTTCAAAAAATTTAATAAATATAATGTACCTACTTCTTTTAAGCAAACTACAGATTTTCGATTCATATTATCTTAATATTAGTTTTTTACTTTAGAGAAAACTGGGGCTTCAACATTGTTCTAGCACAGACAAAGCAGCTTACGTTAAATGTAGCACACTACGAAAACAAATGTGTTATTCCAGTAATGTCATCATTTAACAAACTGTTTATTGTTATAGTTTGTACATAACTATTGGTTTGAAAATTGTTACAGTTTACTGTGATGTGAAAAATTATAATTTTGATTAATGATATTTTCATATATTGAGAAATGTAATATGTTTGTGTTGTACCACATATCTGTTGTACTATCAATGCAATTTCAATTCTATTCAAGCACTTGCGGAATATGGAAAACCTTCACTGATAAGGAACTTTTAAGAAAGATATGGCAGTAAAATCAGCTGTTGTTAATAAAATAGGAAATGTTAACAGAATTTTAAATTATGTAAATAGGGAAAATGAGCAAAGCAGTAAGAGATTAAAGTAAACTACAATGCAGAGAAGGATAGTGCAAGAAGGATATTACGAAAAAATGGTTTTAAATGGTATATGATGGAAAAAGTGCATCTTCTGAGAGAGGAAGATAAACCGAGGAGATTAGGGTTTTGTAGGTGGTGACAAGAAAGAAATAGGGAAAATCCTTTTATATGCAGAAGAATTCTCTGGTCAGATGTACATAACTTTTATAACAATAGATTTTTTAATAGAAACATTCACTTCCAATGGACTAATGGTAATTTCATTGACACGGAGAAAATGCATTTCAACAACAACAGTAAATGTTTCGGTTTGAATTATTGATAGCAAAATAATAGAACTTTAGTTTTATGATTGATATTGCAGATTCTTTGCTTAAAGGAAGTGCATTATATTCATTACATTTTTTTAGTTGGCATGTTTAAAACAATTTCTATAAATGTTATGGACCAGGTGATTAATGCGGGCATTATTAATAATGTGCGAGCATTATGAATAATGTCTAGCTCTATCGGGCTAAGCGATTAATTACTATCTAAACTTCATTATTTATCACATTGCACGGTCATTATTATATTGCTACGTGACAATTGGGCAATTTGATAATAAAGCTAAATTTGACACGGTGCGGGGAGGGAAGCACGCGTGACACGCTTTGACCAATCAGAGAGCGCCATTCAGCGTGCGGCTCGTGCGCTTTCCTTAAATTTTAAATGCAGAAACTAGTGGATTCTTAATGTAGAAGTCCTTGCTAATTAATCCAAATAATGAGTCTGATTATTTACATTGTTTAACATTTAGTTTATTTTAAGTTAAATGACAATAATAATAAAAAAAATAGTAATTAAATATGTTTGTATTACTCTGCCCAAAAGGTGATGGACAATATGTATAATGCCCGGTCAATTTGATTATTTGAATAATTATTATCAAATTGCACACTCATATTGGGCATTTTACATAATGACCGGGCATTATGTATAATGCCCGATTTATCACTTGGTCCATAACATATACATTAATCTACATTTTTGATACCAAAAATATAAAAAATTTAATAAATATAAAAAGTAAAGGCGACATGGAGTCCATCGAATGAAGGATGAAGAAACAAGAATTTTTTTGTATCCACAGCCTGCTTCGATAATATTTTATTTTTATCCGCGTAGAGGGCGCAGCAAATGACATACAATACTTTAAAAATTTGTTTTCGCCCAGTGAAAGATATCAATTTTAAAATAAAAAAGTTAGACGGCCCTAAACTTTCGATACTTTTCCGGTTTTTTATGGTTACTCATAAAGTTGGCCATGGATCTCAAATTTGTTTTTACAAACATCCAGGCCTCAAAAATGCAACAAAAAAACATATAAAGAATTCTGACGTGCGTCGTGTATTAAGCGAGATACATATCGGACAGCCTGTATACCTATTTAAATAATTTAGGCACTTGAACGGCTTGAAGTCCTTTCAAATAGTTTGAAAATTATTACACTCATTTCTGGTATTGGATTGAAATTCGTACTTATCTGAAAGCCACGGTATTAAAGCTCTTACTTTAAACCAAGTGTATGAAATTACTTCTTAAATTATTTTACTTCAAAACAGTTGATTGTACATTTAAGAGTTTGAAAAAGTTCGAAACAAAATTTGAAAAGGATCTAGAGAAATTTCGTAATGCTTGAAATGGTTGAAAATCTTTTGAAATAGTACTTTAAATACCTTAAAGCACTTTACATGTATATAGGCTTGTAGTGTGAGAACATGAAAAACTTTAAAGTACTGCTATAATGAATCCAAATCTGAAAAGGTTATGGTGTGCATTTTGAAAGAACACTATTAATGTGGCAAGATTTGAAACTATGCTAATGCTTAAAGTACTTTAGTAACGTCTAAGACACTTTGAAAGCTACTTTAGAGAGCAAAATGATTTAGGGATGTTACCTAAAAGAGGTTTAAAGCTTAAAAAAAAAAGTAATTTAAAACAGTTCGGAACTAGTACTTTGGAGTCACTTGAAAGTCGTAAAACCTTTAAAGTACCAAGAAAGTGCTTGTAATACTATGGAAACACCTTGAAGCACCTTTAAAAAGGAACTATATACAGCGTGTCCCACTAGTGCGAGAAAGTCCAATATCTATGTTAAAATGAGGAATATATGGATTTTTCTTTTTACTGTGTTGCCACATTTCTCGGAATGTACAAATTAAAAATATATTCAACTATACAGGGTGTTCCACTTTTCCTGGACAGACACCAACTTTGGTTTTTTAAATGGAAACACACATTTTTTATATTTTTTTCGGATTCTACATCAAAAATAAAGGGTACTTTGTGTAGAATAGTTCTATTCAAATATTCACAGTTTTTGAGATATCTCGCTTGAAAGGTTTTTCTAGTCGATATTAGCTGCTTACATTTTCGGATACTGACAGGTTATACTAATAGCTACTAAGCCCATTTTTTTATCAGGTATTTAGTAAGGATGACTTCCGAATCATGCTCCAAAAACTGGCCTGCGTTATACAGGGTGACCAAAATATCATGTCAAAATGCCAATTGATAAATTAAAAAATCTCTAATTTTTTAAATGGAACACCCTGTATATTTTCATACCATAAGATGCAGAATTAAATTCTCTACAACTTTGCTATACCTGTTCCTATACCAAAATTCATTAGTTTTTCATGAAATCTCATTTCTATGACAAAATACGAAGTTTATAAATAGCTTATACAGGGTCGGAAAGTCACCATGGTTCATCGGCCATTACGTGAGAGCGATAAAGAAAGTCATAGAAATCCGTGCGATAGAGAAAGATGGCTATAATGAAGGCGTCTAATAGTCATCGCCCATTTCGCCCTTCCACAAATAAGATCCACTTCTTATTTCATATCAAAAAAATTCATCTTGTTGTAGCTTTATAGTTGCCCACTCGCTTCTGAAAATCTTGCTGTGTTAAGAGTTGGTGGTGCTCAGAATGACAGGGGTGGAAGTTGTTTTTCTTTAACATTCTATGAACCACACTTTTGGAAATACTAATTTCATCACTAATTTCTCTGACTCTTGTAGATGGATTTTGGATTGCACATCCCAAAATGTCAATTTGACTATCCTGATTACTGCATGCGTGTGTTCTTGTTGTTTTCTCATAATTTGCATTTGCCGTTCTTTCAAACCTCTCCTTCAGTTTTACAAAACTCTTTGTACGCGGATATTTTTGTAAATCTGGATTATTAGCTTGGTAAATACGACTTGCCATTAAACAGTTACCATGAGCTTCTTCTGCGGCGTACACCATATTTACTAATTCTTCTTTAGAGTAATTCATTTCACAATTATTACTGTCGCTTTTCTATTAAACCTTATGTGAATTGAAAATTTTCCAGTTTATCCTTTGACAGGAGCCTACTACGTTATTTTACATAAAAGCTATTTGTAAACTTCGCATTTTTTCATAGAAATGAGATATCATGAAAAACTAATGAATTTTGATATAGGACCAGGTATAGCAAAGTTGTAGAGAATTTAATTCTGCATCTCATGGTATGAAAATATACAGGGTGTTCCATTTAAAAAATTGGAGATTTTTCAATTTTTCAATTGGCAATTTTGACATGATATTTTGGTCACCCTGTATAACGCAGGCCAGTTTTTGGAGCATGATTCGGAAGAGTCGTCCTTACTAAACACCTGATAAAAAAATGGGCTTGCAGCTGTTAGTATAACCTGTCAGTATCAGAAAACGTAAGCAGCCAATATCGACTAGAAAAACCGTTCAAGCGAGATATCTCAAAAACTGTGAATATTTGAATAGAACTATTCTACACAAAGTACCCTTTATTTTTGATGTAGTATCCGAAAAAAATATAAAAAATGTGTGTTTCCATTTAAAAAACCAAAGTTGGTGTCTGGCCAGGAAAAGTGGAACACCCTGTATAGTTGAATATATTTTTAATTTGTACATTCCGAGAAATGTGGCAACACAGTAAAAAGAAAAATCCATATACTCCTCATTTTAACATAGATATTGGACTTTCCCGCAATAGTGGTACTCGCTGTATATATATTTCTTCAATTTTTGGAGGGCTTATAATATTTTGAATTAAGGAAAGCGAGAAAGGACGCTGAATATGTAATTAAATAAATTTCCATCGTTAAGTGGATTTATATCTGGAGGAGTCCCACAAAATCCACAGCAATATATTTAAAGCCCTGTACGTATTTCTTGATAAGGCTGATACTTAATTAAAAATCATGTAGAAAGACAACAAATATTTGTACCAACTACAACGACTGAATCCCTATTTCCTGGAGACTCTAATATTTTCTAGACATGCCAGCCAATTACATAATAAGGTCTCTCGGGTAATTCCGAATTTAATCTAATCGTGCCAGAACGCCGCAGTAAAAATTCCGTGATAGATGAAATCCGAGCTGGATGTATGAATATTGAACAAAAATTCAACTTTTTCTGTCTCCCAAATTAACTTAGGATAATTTTCCGGTGACGGCTTATTAAAACTTTTAACATTCATCTTGTTTGAAATTAGAAGTCCCTCGTATAATTCCGGAAAGTTTCTTTATCTCAAACTTGAAGCTTTTTTAACTAATTGAAAATATGCAATTTTTATTAGATAATTCAGAATTCCAAATGAGGAAGATGATAGTTAGAGCATCTGCCATCAGATTCTACCTATTTCAATCCAAGTTAATGGAAAATGAATCGTGAATCTAGTTTGAGAACGAAAAAGACTTGTCATAGGTATTCACAATGAAGAGTTTATTTCCCAATTACAGAAAAAAATCGAAATGTGAACTATCAAAACAAAAAATAAAATGTACAGATACTAAATTACGAAGTTGCCCCAACATTTATTATGTACATTATTTTGAAGACATGAACTAATTATATTTTTCAATATATCGGGATTGATATCACAAATATTTTTAAAAAAATAACCGAACTTTATTTTTTCAAATTTTATTATTAATTTTATACATTATTGACTCTTATCTCCTTCAAAGTACTTTCCTCCCCATTCACATACTTTTCTCAGCGGTGTTTCCAGTTCCTGAAATTAAAAGTCTATGGCGAATTCGCTTTGATGTCATTAATAGTCTGAAAACGGTGTGCTTTCAGCACTGAACTTAATTAAAAAAAAAATAGCAAAGAGCCAGGTCTGGCGAGCAAGGGTGGTGAGGGAGGACAGTGATTTCATTTTTGGCACAAAGCTCATGAATTGTCAAAGCTTAGTGTGCGGGCGCATTGTTATGGTGCAAGAATCATGAGTTGTCTCTTTTTGCGGAATTTTTCACGTAACCGCTGTAAAACACCTTGATAGTACACACGGTTCACTGTTTCACCTTGAAACAAAAATTTAAAATGCACAATTCCATTAAACTCGAAAAAAACAGTGAGCATCGTTTTGACATTGGATCAAGACTGACGTGCTTTCTTGGGGCCCAGAGATCCTTTACCAATGATTCATTGTAAGGATTGAACATTTATCTCAATGTCGTAGCAGTAAACTCAGCTTTCGTCTCACGTTATGATCATTTGAATGAATGTTTCATTGTCATTGATTGTTCAAGGAGTTGCCGACAGATGTCCACTCTATTTTCTTTCTGTTGTTCAGTCATCAAACACGGAACAAATTTTGTTGCAACTCAGTGTGTGTTCAATTGTTTAGTAAAAAGTTCATGGCATTACCCAATTGAAATGGTAACCTCTTCTGCAATTTCTCTGACATTTAATCGGCAATTGCACGCACCAGATCTTTGATTTTCTGAACGTGGTAGCCATCAGTTGAAGTTGAAGGCCTTTCTGGTCGATGATCATCTTCAATTCATGGACGACCACTTTTAAATAGTGAACACCATTCGTATCATTGCGTACCACTCAAAACATCATCCCTGTAAGCTTATTTAAAAAGTTGAAACGTTTCCGTGAAAATTTTCCTCAGTTTTACGAAAAATTTTATGTTGTATCGTATTACAAATAGTCATTTTTTCATGGCACAATTTTATACATTTATTTTGCAGCAGGAATTTTTGAGCACGTAATGAATTATTGAAATTGATTTTATTGGAAAACAGCTCATTAAAATCTAACAAGAGTACCTTCTTTATGCAAAATATGATAAATTTTCATATTTTCGGTTCAGGAACTAGAAAAAATTGCGTACAAAAAAAAATTGTTAAATTTGTCCCGTTGTCCCGCATTTTCTTACGCCCCTGTAGCAAATTTTGATTTGTATATTATACCGATTATTAAGCATACAAATAATAATATAACTCCAAAATTTCGTGATTTAATATTAAACCGTTTCAAAGTTATGCAATAAAAACTGTTTCCTGAGTTATCCCTTCAAGGGGCCGTATGTCCCTTAGGGGCTGCCACTGACAAAAACTCTATTAAGGTTTTCATCACATTTCGGCATGTTTCACACACTCAAATTTTGAGTATTTATTTCATTAACACCTTGTATAATATGAAAATTAAAACAATCTTACAATTCCAATATTACGAAAACGGTTCTTGACTGAAAAAACTGAGTTTGGAATTATGTAAATACTATTTTAAAGGTTTTTATTCTCTGAACATCATTGGAGAGTATAATTTTTCAACCTACAACCGAAATGCATATAACTTTGCCTACTAATGACAGCAACAATTTAATTTTACATACATTTACTTTAGAATATTTTCGCAGCTTCCAAGAATCCTAATAAGATGACGAGAATTGTTTCTGATGTAACATCATAAATAAAAAATAGTCCCTTAGTAGACACCAAAAATTAAAAAATTAATATATGAGTAAAATATAATAATCTCAAAAAAGAGAGAAAATTCTTCTTAATTTGAGTATTTCTCTATCTCATTGAATGAAATAGCAATAATTACGATTTAGTTTCCACTTCTGGCTTCTAACATACTTTCCACTTTGCATCCATAATGCACTAGGATTCGCAGTGTCTCAATTTAAACTACAAGTCCCTGCAGGGCTGAAGTTGTACCACACCCAATAGATCGAACCGAATCAAATGCGAATTGCATGAATGCCGCATGCAATTAATATTCGACCAAGTTCCGCAACTTCGAAAGTCAATGCACTGACTGTGACAAAGATGATACAACCAGAGCAAATTTGGAGCAGTGTCCATATTGTTAAGCAAAATTATACGTAAATCGTGCAGCATTTGGATGTCGACACAGGAGTTGATCAGAAACGACTAGTTCGATGCGCAGTTTACCAAAAAGTAATCGAAGTAAACGTAATTTTCAAAATTCTCTTCTCTGAAATAAATAATCATTTATAGATACACATTTTTTTTTTAAATATGTATTTAGTATCTATCCAAGAGTTGTAAAAATATACTTATTGAAAGAAAATCATGCATTCGACTGACGAATTATCCTAGTTGTTTACTAGATATTGTTTGTACACCTAATTCAGTTCTTGTCCGGACATGTAACCGACAGAGTAGTTGTATTTATTGTTATGTAGAAAACTCTAAAGAATTCTTGAATTCTCTTATACAGTGTGTCCCCGGATGGGCATTCTTGTAAACTTTTTTATTGATGATTTTTCGACAAAAATTTTTGCTTATCTTGACAAGCCATGGGCGTAATCAAATATGTAATAAAACGTACAGAGCGTCAAAAAATGAGAAGATGTGAAATTTTCCTTAAGCAAAGTGCCCTTAATTTTTGTTTTAATTAAAAACTGCATTGAACATAGTTGTTCGAGAACTCATGAAATGCTTAAATACGGGGTTTAGTAAAATAATAAAAATAACACATTTTTCAAATAAGACGTGATTTTTAACTAACTTCTATCTTAAAGCAGATAGAAATTGTAAAAAATAAGTAAACTTTAATTTTAATATAATATAAAAATAGCTTGGTAGAACAATTTTCGGGTTGGTTGCCACGTCGACGGCTTAAGCTTCTTGACGTTTCGAGAGACGTATAGCTCTCTGCCTCAGAACTAACTCTGTGTAAGTCATCGAGTTTTTGAAAAGAGCGATATGTTTGTCGAAACGTCAAAAAACCTAAACCGATGACGTGGCAACTGGCCCGGAAACTGTTCTACCATTAACAACTGCCACGGTAGCTTGCAAATCAAAGTAACTTTTCTAATTAAAAAATAAAAATAACAAATTAAAAATAATAATAATAATAATTATAACTAAGCAAATCCTACTCAATTTGTGAACCTCCAAGTAATACACATTTTTTTAAATCTTTTTCTAAATCTAATCTAATCTAATAATCTATCTTTTTCCTTGTATACAGACGAGAACATTTCTTCGTTTATGGTGGCAACATCTTCCTGAATTTTTAGCTTACATAAATCAATGTTATCGTCAAAATCGTTTGAATACACTTTTTGTTTTAGGTATCCCCATAAGAAATAATCTCATGGGGACAAGTCGGGTGCTCATGCAGGCCAAGATATTGGTACATAGCGTCCGATCCACTTGTTTGTAAAGTGAACGTCAAGTCAATTTTTCGCTAAAAATGTGGAATGTGGAGGGCATCCGTCTTGTTGAAATATTAGTTTTTTGAATTCTAAATTTTTGCTATTAGATTAAAATTTTATTTCAAAAATTAAGAACCAATTATTTTTTGATAACATTATGCCACACCAGATATTTACTTTTGAAATTTTTTTACTATTAGTTATCAATCGAAAATTTAGATTATCTGTAGCCTAGTATCTACAATTTTGAGAGGACGCGACGCATGTTAACAATGACAATGGTGAATTCTTAGTAAATAAAATACTGTGATGAAAGAATCTGTTTTCAATTAGTTTCTCGAACATTATTAAACAAAAGTCCAAACGACGACCGTCATTTCCAACCAGCAATTTATGATTAAACACTGGTTTGAATGATAGACTTTGTTGTATACTAAAATTCTTTGAATATGAGATCTGCTAATATCTACATTTTCTGATCTTTTCCTGAATGACATTTTTGGATTGTCTTGTACAGAATCCATAACTAGAACAGTAGCAGCATCGTTATCACTGTATTCTTTTTCTATCTTTTTAATATTCTTTACAGCACCAGTGGTATTGAATTTTACAAATAGCTTGCGAACTGCTCTACGAATAACAGTTACATCGGGATACTTTTCATTAAAAATTTGTATTGCATTACCAATTTCATAACATTTCACAAGATAAATACGTTGCTCCATTATCTATAAAAATTATTCGGTGGGCAGTTAATAAAAATAAATATGTTGACTTTGACATGGTGATTATGTGGTATATAAGATAGTTAAAAAATGCGGCGTCTTTTTACTTGCAATATGTTATTATTTTCTTCCTAAAAACCGTATTTAAGCATTTCTTGAGTTTTAGAAGAATTTTATTACATACAGTTTTTAACGAAAACTAAAATTAAAGGCACTTTGCTTATATTTAATTTAATTTCATATTTTGAAATTTTTTGGACGCTCTGTATGTTTTATTACATATTTTATTCCTGCCCATGGTTTCCCAAGATAAGAAAAGCTATTTATCAAGAATAACTTATTCTCGAAAAATCAACAATGGAAAAGTTTACAAGAGTGAGAATTTTATTTCTCCCAATTAAATCCTTTTGCACTGTACTTGCAAAACACATAAAGTTTATGAATACTAAATATTTTACATATATTCATATAGAATGAATACGAATAGTAAATAGGATTCAGTTTTCATATTCATGAATCCAGTCTATGGCAATTATTATTCTGTGAGAAAGTGAATTCAAGATGAACTCATTTACCATTCAAATACTTTTTAATTACAGAATCATATCAAAGGTGGCAAGTCTAATTACTCTTAATTTAAATATACTAAATAAAAGAGAGCTTGCTCTTGAGTTTCGTGTTCTTTTTCCATCCTTCGTCATTTAAATTATAATATAACGTGTAAAGTGTAACAAAGATAAGATGTGCCTCATGGAATTATTGTAGTAGTAACGTTGAACCAATAAGTAGACACATGAATAAAGAATGATATCTCGGATATACAGGGTGATTCACAACTTATCCAAAAAAAAAATTGGGAATAGATGCGGCATGAGAAATGGAGTCAATATCGTAAAAAAAGTTTCCGAGAAAAAAATTATTGAAGTTGTAGTACATTCAACCGCTACATAGCTGGACAACTATAGTCTCTAGCGTCATTCGCAAAACGTGTGCAGAGCCACGTGGCCTCAGCGACTGGTTGCCATAGTGTTTACCTGTTATCTGTGATGTTTACAAAACAAGACATTTGTGCCAGTTCGTAGAAACTGAGTAAGACGGACCTAAATATGTTTACACGTTGGTGGATAAAATTTTGAACAGTTGTTGTAACATCGGGTATGTCAAATGATTTTATTATTTAAAAACACAAATTAATTAATTTTATTGCAGTTGAATTTGCCGATGTAAAATGCGTGCTATAAAATTATATTCATTTCTTTCCTTGCGGAAGTTTTTCGTCCGTTTTTATCACACCGCCATACCGGTCACATTGTGCGCGGTCACGTTTTACAGTGGACCAGTTTCCAGTGCCGCGCGGAAGTGCATTTTTAAATCATTTTTGAACTGCCCTTTTTAATTTTTTCTTTACAAAATTGTGTTTGTAAGGGTCCCCTGTACATCCAGATTTTTTTTGGATAAGTTCTGAATCACCCTGTATTAGTCCAGTTGAATAATGTCATAAAAAAATTACCCGTTTATTCCTCATATGTATTTAGATCTGAAGAAACCTACTCTGACATAGACAATGTTTTATTACAGACTATTTCAAAATTGACAAAAATCACCTCTAAAAAACCTAAGGAGTAGCCAATTTTCTCTAAAAGTGATGTTTTATATACATTTTTATTATGTTAATATTTGTTAATCCCATTAATGACCACTAGAAAAACAATCCTAATGTAAAATGTAGAAATTTATTTATTACTATCTATCGTGGCTATTTTTGAGAGATGGTGTTTGTCAAAGGTTATGTTAAAGTAACCAATATACAAGACGTGTCTTTGAAATATTGCATTATTTAATTATCCGAAAGACAAGACCATGGTATCCATATGGTTTTGGGGTCGCTAAATCCGAATCCGGTGTTCGTTTCACACGATTAGCTCTAGTTTAAAGTCAGTTCAAGGTCAAATGTAGAAAATCAATTGTCAACAAACTAAACGTATGTATCTACAACCCCAAAAACGTATACAGGGTGGGCCACCAGTAACGCCTCGGTCGTTAGTGACCAAACGGCAAATGTTACAGAAACCTGTTTAGGTGGATATGTGTAGATTGATTACGGTAACACTTTAAAAATATTTTGAAATATACAGGGTGTCCGGGAAAAGCGTACCATATCAAAGTTATGTATTTTTAAATGGAACACCTTGTATTTTACTGCATTTTTGAAAGCACCTTAAAAAATAGGTGAACTTTATTAAAAGTTCTGCATACCTAGGACTTACAGTTATTTCAATTTTAGTGAAAATGCAGACATAGCGTAGAAAATTAATATTAGCAATAAAATAATAATTTTAAGGAAGCAGCTTTGGAGGATCTATTTTAGATCCTTGAAGTTATAAATTGTTATATTTGTCGTCACTTAGTATTATACAGGGTGTTCAAAAAACTGCTGAATACTTTTCTCAACTTTAAACAGCAATAACTTGGTTATTTTAAATGGAACACCCAGTATATTTTTACTTTAGGAGTTAGGAAATTTAAAACTCTTTCAAACAGTGTATAGGTTCCCTATACATATCTATAACGGTATTGGAGATATTTGTGCCGTTTCGTTTTTTATCAATTTTTTTTGTAAGATGTATCCACGTGTCTTTATCGAGGTCTTTATTGAATTGGTTTGGGTTCTTCTTGATGACGTCTCTTTAAATATATTGAGCAAAATGAGGATGCAATTAGATGGCGCACCTGCAAGTTTTTCATATTCAGTGAGAAATTATTTAAATCGAAAATTTAGTAATAAGTGGATAAGTAGGAATGGTACATGTAGGTGTCCAGACCTCACCGTAATGGACTTCTTTGTTGCGAGCTATATAAAAAAATCTTGTACACAATGTTCCACCTACTACTTGCGATTGGAGGGGAGGATTAGAGATGCATTTGCATGAGAATATTATTTGAAGGTAGAATAAGATGCTGTATTCAAGAGAATAGTTATCAATTCGAACATCAATTAAAATTTTTCTTTGTTTCTTCTAAAAGTAAAACTTCCTTTTATCATTATCATGACAATATTTAAAAATGTTTTCTAATAAGGAATATTATTTTATAAGCAGAATAATTATAAAAAGTTATTAATTTTGTATAAATGTGTTTCTAGTATGTAACTGAATTATTTATGAACATGAAAAATATTTATTAAAGAAAATTTTACTTTTAGAAGAAACCAAGAAAAATTTTAATAGATGTTCGCATTGATAACCATTCCCTTGAATACATCTTATTCTATCTTCAAATGATATTCTCACATTCCTTAGAATATTTGGGGTGATTGTGGCAAATTCATCTCTAATCCTTCCCTTCATATCATCGCAAGTAGTAGGTGGAACACTGTGTACAAGATCTTTTATATAGCCCGAAACAAAGAAGTCAATTGCGGGAGGTTTGGACACTTAGGTAGCCACTAACATGGACCATTCCTACCTATTTATTTATTACTAAATTTTCGATTTATATAATTTCTCACTGAATATGAAAAATGTGCAGGTGCGCCATCTAATTGCATTCTCATTTTTCTTTTTATATTTAAAGAGACGTCATCAAGAAGAACCCAAACTAATTCAATAAAGACCTCGATAAAGACACGTAGATATAACTTACAAAAAAATTCGATAAAAAACGAAACGGCACAATATCTCCAATACCGTTAGAGATAGGTATAGGGAACCTATACACAGTTTGAAAGAGTTTTAAATTTCCTAACTCCCAAAGTAAAAATATACTGGGTGTCCCATTCAAAATAACCAAGTTATTGCTGTTTAAAGATGGTGAGAAGTATTCAGCAGTTTTTTGAACACCCTGTATAATACTAAGTGACGACAAATATAATAATTTATAACTTCAAGAATCTAAAATACACTCTCCAAAGCTGCTTCCTTAAAATTATTTTTTTATTGCTAATATTAAATTTCTACGTTAAGCCTGCATTTTCACTAAAATTGAAATATCTCACAAACAGTAAGTCCTAGGTATGCAGAACCTTTAATAAAGTTCACTTATTTTTTTATGGTGCTTTCAAAAATGCAGTAAAGTACAGGGTGTTCCATTTAAAAATACATAACTTTGATATGGTACGCTTTTCCTGGACACCCTGTATATTTCAAAATATTTTTAAAATGTAGCCGTAATCAACCTATACATACCCACCTAAACGGATTTCTGTAACATTTGCCGTTTGGTCCCTAGCGACCGAGGCGTTACTGGTGGCCCATACGTTTTTGGGGTCGCCGAATCCGAATCCGGTGTCCGTTTGACGCGATTAGCTCTAGTTTAAGGTCAGTTGAAGGTCAAATGTAGAAAATCAATTGTCAACAAACCTAACTATCAATACGTTTTTGGAGTCGCCGAATCCGAATTCAATGTCCGTTTGACTCGATCAGATCTGGTTTAAGTTCAGTTCAAAGTCAAATGTAGAGAATCAATTGCCAACAAAGTAAATCTACATATCTATATGTTTTTGGGGTCGCCGAATCCGAATCTGATGTCCGTTTGACTCAATGATGTCTGGGTTAAGGTCAGTTCAAGGTCAAATGTAGAGGATCAATTGAAAACAATGTAAACTGATATATCTATACGTTTTCGGTGTCGTCGTGAATCGGAATCTGTTTCAACCAATCAGGTCTATTAAATACTTTCTAATAGAAAAAGATCAATCGACATACGAAAGATGTTTATACAATTTCTTTGGTTTTAAATCTAAGTGAAAAATTTGATTGGGTTTGATCAGAGAGAAAGGTTTCCCAAAGATATTAAAGATGGAGGAAATTTGGGTGGCAATGAAACTATCACTGATATTGCTAGTGATAGTAGTGATGACGAATATATTCCATATCACATTGTGAAAAAGACAGGAACAATGTCATAAAAAAAAGTAAATGATATTCGAGATTTGGGCCTGGCTTAGAATGGAGCAGAGTTCCTAATATGGCTAAAAAAATACTAAGCAAGCCGGAAAAGTGAAAGCTTTGTACTATCAGTACAGAAATAAGGAATATTTTTCTAACGATGAAGAATTTTCCTTAGGTTACTACAATGATATTGTTGGATGAATCACTTCTAACATGGATGTTTTAAACCTAACGACTAGAGTGGCCTGTTCATTGATTCGTCAAAGAGAAGCATGAAAGCTGTTCTACTGCATAATACAAATGTGTATGTAGCCATACCTGTTGCACATTGAAACAAGGGTGCCGTAATTTGAGGATAGTCTTACACAGGATCAAATACGAACAACATAAATGGCAAATCTGTGAGAATCATCACAATAATACTGGACCAAAAATTGGTATTCGCAAAAACTCCTTGCTTTTTATGTGAATGGAATAGATGGGATCGAAAAAAACACTACGTGAAGCCTTCGAAGCTGGGTTTTAGAATATGAAACATGAGTCACTTGTTGATTCATCAAAAAGCCTTATTTCACCTCTGCACATCAAATTGGAACTCACGAAACAATGGAAAAAAGTTCTAACCAAAGATGATCAATTCTTTAAGTATATCGGAGATCAGTTCCCCAATTTAAGTGATGCAATATTGCGGGAAGGGATTTCTGATGGACCTCAGATCTGTAAGATATTAAAGGATCACATTTTTGATACGAAAATAAATGAAAACGAGGAAGCAGGATGTTTTATGTTTTTTATGTTTTAAGGAACTATTCGAAAATTTTCTAGGAAATTAAAAGAGTCCAAACTATAAAAAAATAGTGTAGGATTTCGTAGAAAGCTTTAAAAACCTAGGCTGCTTAGTGAATCTCAAATTACATTTTTTCCATTCTCATTTGGATTATTTCCCAGAAAATTTGGTTAACTACAGTGAGGAGCAGGGAGAGAGATTTCAACAATATTATGGAATGTCGGTATTAAGGTAGATTGCAGCCGATTACTGCTGGTCGTTAAAACGAGATTTACAATCAAAGTCGAGAAAACTTAAAAGAAATCCACTTCGCAGATCTTTTGAGAGCAAAACAGTTCGACACCAAAGTCTCGATACCATAATAGTGGGATATAGTGATTTCATACGATCCATCAAGGCAAAAAACCTCCCCTTGAAAATCTGTTCTCAAGAATCTCAAACGACACGGACTGACTGTAAATTAATGTATATGAAGCATTAACGGACACATGGGTTTAAAGCTTACTTAATTAGGCTTATTAATACTAGAATTTTGTCATGTCAATACAATTAACTCGAGAGTCACGGGCTCAGAGTTACATTTTCTTTCTTTAATCCTATTTGTGACTCAAATTTTAATACCCATAAATGCTTACTTTGATTGAGTTTAGAACCTGAAAGTATTTAGCATACCTGATCGGATCAAGTAGACCCCGAATTCGGAATCAGCGACCCCAACGTATATTGCTTTACTTTGTTGGCAATTGATTTTCTACATTTGATCTTGAACTGAGCTTAATCCAGACTTGGTCGTTCCAAACGAACACCGGATTCGGATTCAGCAACATTAAAATCGTATGGATATGTAGGTTTACTTTGTTGGCAATTGATTCTCTACATTTGATCTTGAACTGACCTTAATCCAGATCTTATAGGGTCAAATGGACACCGGATTTGGATACAGCGATCCCAAAAACATATAGATATGTAGGTATACTTTGTTGGCAATTGATTCTCTACATTTGACCTTGAACTGACCTTAATCCAGAGCTAATCGGATCAAACGGACATCGGATTCGGTTTCAGAGACCCCAAAAAGTTATAAATATATCGGTTTACTTTGTTGGCAATTGATTCTCTACATTTGACCTTGAACTGACCTTAATCCAGAGCTAATCGGATCAAACGGACATCAGATTCGGTTTCAGAGACCCCAAAAAGTTATAAATATATTGGTTTACTTCGTTGGCAATTGATTCTCTACATTTGACCTTGAACTAAACTTAAGCCAGAGCTAATTCTACCAAAACTAAAGAGACACCGGATTCGGATTCAGCGATCCAAAAAACATATGGATAACTTGATCTTGTCTTTCGGACCTGCCACTTTTTTTTGTGGGGCTGTGCAATTAAACATTATTTTAAATTTTTAGGAGTTGGTTTCTGAAAAATGTTCGGTATCTAATAACATTTTTTGACTTTATTTGATAGGAAAAAAAATTGAATTTATTTGAATATGCAGTTAACGATGAATACCGGAGAGCTCCTTCACTTCCGACCTTCAGCTAATTTTACATTTAGTGTGTTTCTCTTTCTTGCAAAGGAGCCTGTCTATAATTATGGTATATCTGATATATCCGAAGTTATTCTTTTTCATTTCCTATCAGCCTCTTCGATCGATCTAAATAGAGTACACATTTTTCCTTTCATGTATGTATCTCCTTTTAACACCCAATTCCTGAAAAAGGATAACTAAGAACCACTGTACTGATTTACTGCAACCGTTAAGTGTAGGTTTCTAACAGTGTCGATTTTCTGAATCTAATCGCAACTACCTTGAGGATATAGATATTTTAAATATACCATGATTGCAGATAAACATCATTGTAGCGCCATATCTAAAGAAAAGGCTACTGAATATAAAGTTGTGGCAGGGTTTGTAATCTTGAAGAATAGTATCCATTAGAAAGTTTGTCTTCGTATGTCCAAGATGTGCATGCAGCATCTGTTGAGTGCATCGTACTGTGGGTCTATGACGAACTTCACTTGTCTGCTGCGTAGGGTACGGGAGTCCTGCTTCTCCAGGCTCTAAATTTCTGGTGTAAGTTTGAACCATCGAGCGTAGAACTTTAACTTAATTTTAGGAGTAGTTTTCTGGCGTTTACACAAAGCTGAAAGATTGATTGAGTCTTTGAATACCTAAAATGTATAGGAGCCCCACGAACATGGTGCATCAACTCGTTTTCAGGATTGTGCTCAATGAGGTATCTGCTGAGAGTCCTGCAGGATGAGCATTGCCCATGATAGTTTAGGTTTCTAGGGTTTTAGGTACAAAAGGTGCTACAAATCTCATCTGTGGAACAAACCACTTTTTTTGTGTTCCTGTATAATCTACAATTAGTCCGGAATACCGACTGGACTAATGGACACCATGTTATAATTCGCTTATTGCCTCGTTCATTTGAACGTATTTACTTGTAGTACCTATGTTATATTTTACATCCTTACCGAATATTTTTATTTAGTTAGTAATTATTATTGACAAATGCTTGTGTAGTAAAATTAATAAATTTTTATTAGGATACACCTTTTATATTCATTAAGATAAGTAATTCTAATACTGCAGTAGTATGCTTCCCCAGCGTCTCGGGGGTTTACTTACGAAATTAATTTTTTGGGGACTCCCCGAAAGAAATAGAATAGATTTAGGTCAAGTGGTTACATATTTTGACGTAGATTTTTTATGTACTTTTAAGGAAAATCTGTGTTCAGAGACCATCTAATATTTTAATTAATAGTACTTAGGACGTTTGGAAAATTATGGTAATTTACACGGTAAGATGTTTTAGTTATAGAAATTCTTTATATACAGGGTGATTCACAACTTATCCAAAAAAATTTGTGAATAGATGCGGCATGAGAAATTGAGTCAATATCGTAAAACATTTTTGTAAAATCCTTATAGTTTCCGAGAAAAAAATTAATGAAGTTATAGTACATTCAACCACTACATAGCTGGACAACTGTAGTCTCTAGCGTCATTCGCAATACGCGTGGAGAGCCACGTGGCCTCAGCGACTCCGAATACTGAAATCCGATTTTGCTATCATCGCTGCAATAGTGTTTACCTGTTATCTGTGGTGTTTACAATAGTTTTTTAGCAGTTAGTGTCAAAAATGATTTGCGTGTATCAATTCGGAGTTGATGGATATCGTTTTAATTTATGGTGAAGCAAGACAACATTTGTATTATGGTGAAGCATTTGTGTTATGGTGAAGCAAGACAACATTTGTGTTAGTTCGTAGAAACTGAGTAAGACGGACCCAAATGTGTTTACACGTTGGTGGGTAAAATTTTGGTCAGGTATGTCAAATAATTTTATTATTTAAAAACACAAATTAATTTTATTAATTAATAAATTCAAAAGCAGTTGAATTTGCCGATATAAAATAGGTGCTATAAAATTCTATTTATTTCTCTCCTTGCGAAAGTTTTTGTCCGTTTTTATCACACCGCCATGCCGGTCGCATTGTGCGAGGTTAGGTTTTACAGTGGACCAGTTTCCAGTGCCGTGCAGAAGTGTATTTTTAAATCATTTTCGAACTGCCCGTCTTGATTGTTTTCTTTACAAAATGTATTTGTAAGGGTCCCTTGTACATCCAGAATTTTTTTTTGGATAAGTTCTGAATCAACCTGTATTTAAATTCAACATGGAATATAAACAAAAAGAAATACTATTTAATATTATCATTTAAACTGTTTATATGAAATTCTGAAGTTACTATAATGCAGCACGTATCACAGAAAAGTTATATATTATGATGAATCTAGGTTTTAGAGATGATCGTTATAAAGTTTAATTACGCAATTGTATTGGAGCAAACTAAGGAAATGGTAATGCTATTTAACATTACAAAAAATATAAATCGCGAGTCCCTCGAAACTGTTCTCAAACTTGTTGCGCAAAGTTAAGGCAATTGAAAAGAACATCAAAACTACTATAATTCCTGTATAAGAATGGAGTTAACACTAATTTTCAAGGGAATTTTAAATCAAAGGGATCTGGTTGCATTCAGATAGTTTTCAATAAAAACAGTTCACTTCTGAGAAGTAAAAACTTCCTTTTGAAAGTTCTACTTTATTCAAATATTTTCTATACAATAGCATCTTTACTTTGAACATCTTCAGATAAAGTTTGTTTAGTTTTTTGCTTACAAATCTGATTTTTCCTTGACTTTACAAAGTGCGTAAAATATACAGCTAGTATCAAATTCAGTACCCTAATAAATTATATCAACTGGGTTCTGGAGAAAGGAAAACTTTATACATACATGGGAAAGACTACAGCCCTACAACTTGAATTTCGTGAGGTAGAGAAGGATTTTTTTTCGTATGTAAATAAATATTCTTATATCGGGTGTACCAAAATTTACGCAAGATTTTAATTTTGCTCCATTTGAGCGGTAAAGTGTTGCCAACGAAAAAAAAAGATAATGTGACAGCTGATCGGGGTAATTCGCTACACGAATGAACACGCGTTTTCATTGTTGAGCAATATTTTAAAAATAATGGAGATTTGGCAGCTATAGTTCGCAATTTTTGTACAAAATATGGTCGGAATAGTGATTTTATTTCAACAACTATGAAGAGAGAGTATTGATGAGAGTCCAGGGACAACAATTCGGCATCATAGCCAAGAATGGGGTCATTCAGTAAATTTTCAAAAACGTTCTTATTTTGTATACACAAAATATTGCTCATGATTCGGGAATCCTGAAAATTTCAACTCAATCCGTTGAGCGGTTTTCAAACTATATGATTTTCAAAATATTTGTCTCAGCCGTGGCAATGCAATGACGTCACCGTATGGGACGGTCAGTCAGCTTGGCGCTACTTCCAGATGAGTTTCTGGAACATAATAATTTCTTATGGAAGAAAAAGAAATAACCAGAGGGAATATCTCAAAGTTACAATGAGTAGCCCACAAAACTTTGAACATTTCAACGATACTGTTCTCTGTATCTCCAGAAATAAACAAGATACTTATAAAAAGGGGACAGAAAATTATCAGTGGGAAATGTTAGAAACTGTAAACATTTTCATGTATTCGTATTCGTTTAATTTTGCATTTAGTTCTAATACATATCGATGATCTTTGGTAGCCGAATCCGAAGTCCAACCCTGGTTTTTCCGGGCAAAGGTACGATTCGAGGCGAATTTTCCCATTAGCGAAAAATCAAACGGTTATGAAAACTGCAGTTTACAGCTCATAAAGAACATAGAACTCAAAGTTGGAAATCAATAACTACCAAGCGCCAGGGGTTCCGCCAGCCCTGTTGATTTGATTCCGTTGAATCGCAAATGGGGTGTTTATTTAATGGATAGACTGCGGCTATAACATCATTTTTAGTTGGAGGTTTATTTGCGAAATTTTATTGTGGAGCGCATTTATCGTTTTTCGCTTATTATAAATGATATTGCGTCCAAGATAGTGTTACATTCTATCGACACTGTTGCGGGTTGCTAGCAATATAGCGTGCTGGAATGCGAGTTGCTATTGTGATTCAAGAACATCACAAAGTAGGCGCATAATACATTTTCGATACTGAAAATTTACACTCTTCAATTTTTATATATAAGAAAAATGTTTGCTGGTCTTTACTATGCAATGATACTATAAATGAAATTCATAGATATATAAAATTAAATTTCTAATTTAGAAAAATGAATTTTCCTAAATGTGCCATTATAATGTTTTCTATATTCTAATTAAGAAGGTACTCATTCGTTACCTTACAAAAATATAAATATGTCTTTCAGGAATGCTGGTATTTAGCAAGGAAAATATAGTAAATAACAAGTAGTCGAAATGGTACTTCAAGTACAATAAGTATAGAAAAAAAGAGACAGAAAGTCTAAATAAACATTTCCAATGTGTACTTATTCTATTATTATTTTATTTAACTATTTGTTTCTCTTTTTGTATTAGAAAATTGTTTCTATTTAATTGCTAACAAATAGGTAGTCAAAATCAAATAGTTTTAAACTTAACATTGCCTTCTATTGAGTACAACTGAGTAAGTAATTATATAATTTATCTACCCTCAGTATAGTAAATAGACTATTAATACATTGTTTTTAAGGAGACAAGTGGCTTTTACCGTAGCCCTGGAAGTTGCTCTGGACAACGGGTAACTTACCTCCCTAGGGGATAAAATAATTTCGAGCTATAAATGCATATTTTACGAACATATAAATAGAACTATTCTGATCCATTAAAACAGCATGATGCGACGTACTACTAGAACCTGGAGTTGAAGTGTCATTGTGAAGAATCCTATTGGCTATTTAATTTTTGTTACTTAAAGTCAGTATACATAACTTTGCAATTGTGGCTGATTTTCAACCACCATGTCTCTTGATTGCTAATACATCAACTTCTGTTTTGTCCAGTAACGTTGCCAAAACACTGTTCATCGTTTCCAACGTCTTTAACATATACCGAAAGATATTTAGTTGCATCAAATGGCTCTCAAACATTAAAATTTTTTTATGAATCTAATTATTTAAATTTAAAATGTATAAATTGTATATTTTTTATAAATAGTGATAAATGTATTTCTGAAATTCTGGCTCGTCCTTCTGTATATGGAATTGACCTTTCTGTCCTCTATTAAGCAATTATTCCTAAACAATGTCTAATATTTTCTGACAGATTTGTAGACAATAAACTATAGGAATTTGCTGTACAATGGTCTTTATGTATAAATGTCAACATATTTTTAAATATTGAAATTCAATAAAGTAATTATTTTATATTTAAGTAATTGTCTAGTTCTACACAGGGTGATTCAGGTTTAATCTGGATAACTTCAGAAATCGATATAACAGGTTAAATGTTCATTAATGATGTAAACTTATTTCCTAAGTCGCACCGTTTCGGAGATAGAGGGCATTGAAGCAATAATTTTTTTCCCGTTTTTCCCTCAACGGTGCGATTTAGGAAATAAGTTTATATCATGAAGGAAAATTATTTTAACCTGTTCTACCAATCCCTGAAGTTATTCATATTAAACCTGAATTACCCTGTATATTCCGATAATATAAGCTTAGTTAACGTTCTTGTAAATGCAGCACAATTTTCGGCACAGTTCAGATTTATGATCCATTGTGCATGCCGCCCGTGCTTTGTGCGACGGCAAGCATTAGCTCTGTCGGAATCTCTCCAATGCTCAGAGGTGACAGGAACGCTGCCTCCAGGTATTTGGTGTTTTTTCACCATTAAGCAAACATAATAACTGAGGACATGTATGAAATCCTCGTCTTCACGTCCACCCAACCTGCATCTCGCACTGGCACTCGGACCAATTCTGTTGAGGTGTTTGTTTGGATATCCATGACCAGTTAAAAGTCCTGTGGCAGGCCTAAAACAGTTTCTGTTGAGCAAACTATTCCGATTTAATCTCAGCTCATGTGCATTGCTTAAAAAGCAGGCCAAATCCATCTGACCATTCTTATCAATGGGTCCTTTTACATAACATTGCTGTAACTCGAGGCCTGTCTGACCAACACATTGACCCTTTCATTGCCGATCATGTTATTGTGAGGAGAAACCCAGGTTAGTTCTCGATTTTCTCGTTCAACGGGTATAGGATCCTAGGTCTAAAAACGCTTGCCAGGTTGCTTGCTGCTGCTCATGCTGATCCCCATATATCCTTTTGAGGTTTTCGTGTGCGCAAGCAGAGACAGGGAACACCATGAATAGTGTCAGGTAATTGATTACTTTTATTTGTAGGTATAAGAAAAAAATTTTTAAAGGATGATGTTAGGTTACATACAAAGTTGAGTCTTAAAAATAGTCTGTAGAAATTATGGCTTTAAATGATACGAACGAATAAACTGAATTTATTTTTTGTGAGCTTACTTTTGTTCTACACGTGCAATTTTCGGAAACTCCATTATCTAAATTTTTAACCAGAACTACGAAAATATTAAATTGGATAACTTAATGCATTGTTTACTTGAAACTACTATTGCATATGATAAATGTCATCAAATTTTGATTTAAATACAAAGTTAAATATTACATTGGCGCCCAATAAATTGTGTAAACATTCGCAATACCCAACAACGAAAGAATTTGTACGGTGCATTCTGAAACTACGGATTTACACTCAACTAACAAGACAGGAACAGTCGAAATCAATTCCTTTCCCGAGCAAATCCGTCGAATCAAGCAACTTCGCACTCACCTTTCGGGCAGGACGCGAAATTTAATTTACCGCCTTCCATCAACAAGTGATTTATTTTCAATTCTTCACCCTGGGGGCGGAGTAATTTCAGTTGCACCATCGACACTGTCGCTGATATTATTCAAATTTGATTTACGCGCAGCTTGTACAGTGAACGGTGCTGCATCTATATATCTGTGCACATCCGAATTGACAGATGCACCCCGCAAATATCAGACGCAGATCCAGCCAGCTCTCTCTGTAGGAGCCGTTTAGGAAATGACGAATTTTTGCATCCATATTTTGTAAAGATATCAGATATCGCATCACGTAAGGTGTTACAAACTTCAGGTGGTGATAGCACATAAAAGAATATTACTAAAAGATCTAATAACCTATCCTCTTAAATCCACCGTTTCGCAGTGGACAACTTGCAAATACTTTTTAAATGTCTAGAAATAATCTTTAATCATGTAGAGAAAATATTTGAAATCTGTTGAAGGTTATTAATTAATAATTGGCTATTACAGTTAGTCGTGCTAAATTCTGAAACGATGACGTCATTTAGTGCGATTCAGAATTTTGAACAAGAGTCTAGAAATAACCAGTTTCACTTTGCTTCGAGGCTCCCGTTGCGCACTTCTTTAGATTATGTTCCGTCTCGTTGACATGAGAAGACTGGACTGCTAAAGGCCAAAAAGTTGTATCGGTCGCACTAAATGACATCACAATGGTTCTTCATCGGATCCCCTGCTATAAATATCTTTTGGCTGTTATAAAAAAAATAAGAGATCAGCGCCACATATTGCAGTTTTAATCGAACATGTGAAATATGTAAATTTATATTGTTTTAGTACTAGCTACTTTCTATTAATACAACCATAAAATCAAAGCTTAATTTGCTTTGGAAATTAAATGTCATGAAAATAATATTTGTGTACCAAACCAGACACCAGTCCTTTACACATATTATTTGGGGTAATACATCATTACTAATATTATTATTGAATTCACTTTGAAAAACTAAAGTAGACCTAACAGTTAAATTAATGAATATGGTTAAGTTAGCTATTCTACATGTTATAATAATAAGAAAAAATGTTCTTATGCGATTTTTATCTGTGTTCGTGCTATTACATACATTTCAATAAAAAATTAATTTATCGAAATTTTACAAATCACAGCGTTCTTTAATTAAATGTTCAAAAACACCACCACCTGACCTTTAAATCTTTGTCTACGAAGGACGTTTGTAGCTCTCCTGATTGTTGCATGTCTCTATTTTAATGATTGATGATGTGTCGAATTAGTGCCTCCCGAGTGTTCTTCTTTCACTTTGTACACTTCATTTTTGAACCATCCCCATAAACAGTAATCTAGTGCTGGAGATCTTGGAGGCCAACTAATAGGACCACCGCGGTCAATTCCACTCCTTGAAAATCTCTCGTTCAAATGTAGCTTGACTGGACGACTGAAATATACAGGAGCTCCATCGTGCTGGTAATACATTTACATTTTCATGTTTATAGAAACATTCTCTAATTCTTGTAATTCATTTTGTAAAAAACTTATGAAGAGCCAATTAAATAACTATCGATCGTACCACACGTTTACCGAAAACCTATGCTGAATATTACTTTCGAGTGTTACGTGAGGATTTTCGTCTGGAGGGTTTTTATTACTCTTTTTTGTGGAATACCTAATTGAGTGGCAATTCTTCATGTACTGGTTGTTGCATCATCTTCTACTAGACCCAAAATATTTCCTACTTCTTCTAAACCTTGTAGATGAGGTCATTCAGATGTTATATTTGCACTGGGATGCTTTCCGCTTTTGCACAGTTTGTTGAAAACTCTGATAGATACATCCTTATCAGGACATCTGTGAAGTGGAAACAGTTGATGATATTCTTCAACAGCAACATTGACATTCCCATTATAAAAACCATAAACAAACACCATATGTGCATACTATAAATTTGAACAAGTTGTTGGCATTTTGTAACACTTTGATCGTACAAAAGTGTAATCAAATGTTACACTACTCAATATAAAATGACTGACAAATATGCTACCTTTGATCTTGGTATATGAAATACTCTGATTTAATTTTTTTTAAATTTATAATTACGCTATAACTTGAAAACAAATAGAAATCGTATGAAAACATTAGTTTTTTCTTATTATTTTGATATGCAGAATTAATTCCTGTAATTTGGTGCAATTCTCCCGACTTTATCTCTATCGTTTTCCGTAGGTACGTAATATTTTCTCTTAATGCAGTATATTTTGTAACAGTTGATCTGCCACTGACAAATTCTTGCTGGTATGGAGAAATACAGTTATAAATCGATGGGTAAATATGATTTTACAAGGAAATCTTTAAAAAAATTGGAATTATTAATACAAGTCAGTAATTTTCAATTTGGGACTTGCCACCATATTTGAAAATAGGATAAACTCTGGCCACTTTCCAATGACCTCGAAAAGTTTTGTAATCTACAGAAAGAAATTTCTCACAAAATTTAAAAAAGGCTTTTACAATATCAGATAGTCTGTTATAATTGTTATTACATTAGGCCTTCATAATTGAAATATACAACCCTAATGTTTGCAGTTAGCGAAAACATCGGCAGATCTGAGACATTCTGCGCAAATCGAATACGCTTTGGGGTTGACCTGACGCCAACTTCTGATGTCTTTCTAGACTCCTAATTTTTGAGCCGGGGTCTAATGGATCATATCCTCCTAAACTATTCGTAGTAGGGCAACACATGCTGCTCGTTTCAGGCAGGCCATCCGTCGTGCTCGAACGCGTTTGGGATGGGCCTCGGTTGCCCTAATGAATGTGTAACCGCAAACTATCGATCAACGTTAAGAAAGACGTCGTGATGCGTTGCAATTTACGTCAGATTTGTTCACTGGACGCCGTAGACGACACTAGAAGATATATCGTGTACTGTTTTCGGTTGGTTGTATCTGAAACGTCAGATTTTGTTGCCTGCAAAGTGTTTTCCATTCATAGAGTAGGGCGTTTTCGATTCAGAGTAGAGCGTTTTCTATTGGTAATGTCAACGGTTTCGATTTATGATACATTCTCATTTAGTAGGTAATGTATGCATTTATTGAAATTTCTGAGCATAAGGGAAATTAGAACTCAGATACTATCAAAACTTCTCTTACTAATCAAATTGTTTTTACAATCTTTGGATTTTAATACGACCAAAAAATAGAATTATAGACATTTATTTCTTCTTAAAACAGGTCCCTGTTTCAGGTTTCATATTGCAGCAGTGTATCCAACAAAAATAAAAATTTAGATGCTCATTTTTGTTGATTTTTTGATCTCAATACTGCCACGAATTTGAATTATAGACATCATTTCTTAAAGGCCCAATTACCGATTGTAGGGATTATATGTATACGGTATTTCTGAAATATGTGCATTTCTTGAAAAGGGTGATAGTGGGCAGGAAAATGAGCAACTTTTATTACACAACCGATGGTCTAATGCTTGTGTTGGAGAAAATTAATTAAGAAAAAAAACATAAATGTAAGCCGACCCTGTGCATCTTGTGCACGTGCATTATGTGTATTATTTAACCGGCGCCGGCGTATAAAACTAACAGTAGTTTGTGGCGTGTACTACGGGAACAATTATTACACCCCTACCATGTACAAAGGGTTCAGGCATTAAATAACAATGATTTTCTGCCCTGTGTGGAATTTTCCCAGTGGTTTCAACATCAAATAACACAAGATCCGGATTTTACAAGCAAGGTGCTTTTTGCGGATGAATTTTGTTTTACTAAATATGGCATCCTAAATTTTCACAACATTCACTATTGGTGTGATGGGAATTTTCACGTCGTACAAAAATCTCGGTTCCAGCAACAAACGGTTTTCAGTGAACGTGTGGTGTGGTGTTTTTGGTGACAGAATCTTAACCGTCGTTTGGAAGCATGTTAATAGGTTGTTATATCTGGTGCTGAAACTCCCCCCTCTACTTTAGACCTTGGGGTGACATTTGATGACATTGATAGAAGTCTCGGCAACCTTCGTTTGACCTCTACATATGGGAGGATTTTACATTGAATTACTTTCAAGTGATGTCATGACAGGTGGTGACCTTCATTTGACCCTTGCCGAGTTAAATAGTATTGACAATTAGTGTATCAATCACCTTGACTGACCTCTGTGATTGCCGTACATGGAAGTGCGTTACATTGTGTTGATATTGATGTGACGTATTCGATTGTGAAGGGGATTTTCTGTGACTTCATCCGTGACTTGGGTGATATTGTGCAAAACCATACTTATCGTATCAACTTTGACGTCACCTGTTACATGGGTGTTGTATAATAATGAAAACGTAATATTGACAGTTGGTAGAAGGAAGCGCAAAAACAAACGCTTAGGTGGGGAATTCTGGAAGGAAGCCTAGACAGTTGAAGTTAGAACAGTGGAGAGTGAAAAGTAAGACGATCGGTGCACGGTGAAAATATATAAGTAGTGAAAAATTAAGTGTTTAACAGGTATGTGTTAGCAGGTAATTATTCTCTAAGTACTTTGTTGTTAATTGTTCTATGTAATCCTATGATTGTGATGATTATAGACGTTTCATGATAATAATTCTGTATATGTTTAGCCTTCATTGTCTTATGCTCAGGGGCGTATATTTTTCTAACGTAAAATTGTTACAATTATCATTAAAGATTGCCCATTATTTATTACATGTTAAAATATGTATATATTGTCGTGATTGCCCGAATATTGCAATAACAACTCCTTTGTTTCACATCTAACTTGTTTTGTCATGATTACGTTGTTCGAAGAACAAGTAATAAATCATTTCTTGAGGTCACTTTATGTCATACGCATATAAGAGCCCTGTTGAATTTACCAACATTTTCGCCCGTGAGGAATGAATCTGTAAAAAGAATAATTTAATACAAAAAAAAAGAATTGCTCTGGATTGCCTCCCGTATGGGACTCCAGTACCTTGAATTTTATTGTATTTACTTGACATTTTCCAAGCATTGTATTATGTCTCAGGAGAAATGAAGCATATTATTATTATTATTGTTATTATTGTTGTTATTACTACCTTCCGGCCCTGCCGGCTAACTAACATCAAACCTCTTTAGTTTTACTTGGAAGTGTGTATGTCTGATTCGAGTGAGGTGACATTTAGTGAGACATTAAATAAGTCAGGTCTTAATTATTAGCAAAGGATCTTAATGTATGCCTTTTGTTATCGGTTGTTTTGTATTTATATTTGGGTAGTTAGAGCAGCGATCGTGGCTCTGCCATGCTCTTTCCCCACAGGAGCTCTAGGTGAGCCTGGCACTCTCATTTTATGTTAAAGGGTTGTTAATGTTTTTGTTGTTCTTTCTATTTGTCTCACGTTTAATTTGAAGACTGTTGTACGTAAATAATAAAGTTGGTGTATTTACTCTGCTTTGTTTTATAAAATTAAACCATACTTCCCCTCTTTAAAGTTAGTAGCCAGCGCCTTCCGGTCAATTAGAAATAGATATATACAACGTAGGTATTCCTTATGACGATCACATATTTTTGGCCACAACTACGTTTATATTTTTTTTCCGATCGAACCCGGGGTTGTTATACTACAATATTGATAGAGTTCACGGTGACCTTCGTTTGACCTCTACATATGATAGTATCCATTTGACATTGAATGACTTTTGACCCCTACCGAGTTAAATAATAGTACTGGCAATTATTGTATCAATCACCTTGACGGATCTCTGTAAGTAGTTGCCATACATGGAAGTGCATTATATTGGGTGGACATTGATCTGACGTATTCGATTGTTTGTGAAGGGGATTTTCTGTGGCGTCATCCGTGACCCGGATGACATTGATAGAGGTCACGGCGACCTTTGTTTGACCTCTATATATGGGAGGATCGATTTGACATTGAATAACTTTCAAGTGACGTCAAGGCAGGTGGTGACCTTAATTTAACCCCTGCCGAGATAAATAGTAGGACAATTATTGTATCAATCACCTTAACTGACCTCTATATATTGTGCCGCCGTCTCCTTGTTTTTAAAGCAAATATTCTTGATTCTCCGAAGATAATTAATTCTGCTTCGTATGATCCATTTCTTCAATACTAAACCGCACTGAATAATATCAAATGATATTTTAAAATTAAACAGACCCGTTAGAAACGCTGAAAATGACACCGAAATTCATAGTTAAAACGTTGCTAAGTTACATCTTATATCAATATCATACAAGTATGCACTACAATTATTACAAACAATTTTCAAATGAATTGATACGAATTAATCGTACAATTAACATTTCCATAAACTATCCTTGGAACATAACTTTATTCGTGTGATAAATGTCTTTTAAAATAACAGTTACATTACCTGGGGTTTAGTAGAAGCGTTACCAAACAATTCAGAATTTTGCGTATATGTAACAGAAACTATATATACTTAGTCAAATTGTTTCCTACACTTTTTATTTACTTCCATTGCAACTTTATTATTTTTTCCTCGTAGCAAATTGTTTAACAAGACCTAGGACACCCACAGCTACATTTGATATGAAGACAGAGATCCCAGGGAGCTGTTTATTGAATTTTTGTCACGTCCAATCGGAAAATAAGGAAAACATTCAATTGCGTGCCGGCATATTTCCCAGAGGTCGCAGGTTTACTTTCCAACATGAAAAAGTTTAAGAACTACTTAGGTAACAGGATAATCCGCACAGTTTCTTGTTAGAAGGCAGAAATACTCCTTGTTTTTGTAAATGGAATCATACAAAAAACACGACTTCATATTTTATTGTATGCGTAGTGCCCGGTAGTAGAATTTATTTTTCACACATAATTTCGCGTGAAAGCGTGACTATTATAAATATATAACTATTATAAATATATTATAGTATAGTATATTATAAATGTGAATGTAAGTTTGTTTGTTACGCTTTCACGCGAAAATTACTTAACCGATCATCATCTCGGGTCTGAGTGGGGAATATACTAAAACTGGAAGGGAGACATTGGAATTACTTCTAAATACTCACTTTCCAGGCTCCAGGTTATTAAACCACGGAGATGAACATGACTGGGATCACCAGCAGACGGTAACTACCGGGTCTCGACAGAACTGGGAGGTTGCCAAGACGGTGGTGAGTTAGTCACGAATAAGATGGGCAATAAGTTCTTTTGACCCATTTAAATCACCAGGAGCTGATGGGATCCTACCTGTACTATTACAGCAGGGGATGGACTGTCTAGCTCCGGTTTTAATTCACGTCTTCAGAGTCAGCATTGCACTTGGTTATATACCGCTGGCATGGAGATCGACGAACGTGGCGTTTATTCCTAAACCAGGGCGTCCATCGTATGCCCAGGCAAAGGCATATCGCCCGATAAGTTTAACATCTTTCCTCATGAAAACGTTGGAGAGAATAGTCGATAGGCATATACGGGACGGGGTGTTGAGGGCAAATCCTCTACACAAATACCAATACGCCTATCAGGCAGGCAGATCAGTCGACACAGCCCTTCATGTCCTAGCCTCTAGGACAGGGAGGGCGATGGACGACAAAGATCTAGCTTTGGCAGCTTTTTTAGATATTGATAGGGCATTTGATAATACACCTTTCGAATCTATTAATTCGGCAGTTCGCAATAGGGGCCTTGATGACACTTTATGTCGTTGGATAGATACCATGTTGAGAAACCGGACAGTAACAGCTACTCTTTCGGGAGAGACATCCAGGGAGGCGTACTGTCTCCCTTGTTATGGGAATTAGTGGTGGACGGCGCACTGGAAGGCCTTAATCGAAAGAGTTTTTATACACAAGGCTATGCGGACGACTTAGTCGTTCTCATAGTCGAGAAACATAATATTATCGTTTCAGAACTCATGAAAGAGGCTTTGAAATGGATAGATGACTGGTGTAAGGGGCAGGCACTGTCAGTGAACCCTGACAAAACGGTCGTAGTACCCTTCACCAGGAGAAGGAATTTAATTGGACTCTCTGAACCTATAATAGGGGAGAGGAGCATTAGACTTTCCAGGGAAGTAAAATATCTAGGAGTGATACTGGATAATAAGCTTACCTAGAATGCGCACTTGGAAAAAGTGGTGAGTAAGGCGAAGCAGACACTGTGTGTATGCCGTCGCCTTATTGGAAGCACCTGGGGACTGAAATCAAAGATGTCATACTGGTTGTATACATCGATAGTAAGACCTAGGATTCTTTACGGCGCTGTGGTATGGTGGCAAAAAACACAACAGACCACAGCGAGGGAAAAACTGAATAGAATTCAGAGATTGGCCTGTTTAGGTATAACGGGGGCGATGGCATCGACCCCGACAGCTGCACTAGAAGTCATGCTAAATCTACCACCGCTACATATAGTGGTGGAAAGAGAAGCGCGGCTAGCAGCATATCGACTCAGGCATAACAATGACTGGAGGGGTGGTTCCCATTCCAGGATCATAGATACATCTATGTCGGAACCAACTTTTGGGATGGTATCTGACAAAATGGTTTCACTTCCACAAGCCATTTGAGACTCGAATAGAGTATCAAAGCAAGTGGGAGGAAAGGTTTAATACCCTGGAAAGGTGGAGCCTAGTATGGTATACAGATGGCTCCAAAATGACCAGAGGGACGGGTGCAGGAATATATGGATTCAGACCCAGATGGAGTGCAAGCTACAGTCTGGGGAAGTTCCCTACCGTATTCCAAGCAGAAATCTTCGCGATAATGGCGTGTCTGGCAGAGAATGTACGTAGAGGTTATAGACGTAAACTCATATATATATTCTCTGATAGTCAAGCTGCAATTAAAGCTTTAGCCGCACACAAGGTAAGTTCAAAACTGGTGTGGGATTGTTTACAAATGCTGACTGAACTGGCCACCAACAATACAGTCAGACTGTGTTGGGTGCCAGGGCACAAAGGCATTTGTGGAAATGAGAAAGCGGATGAACTTGCTAGGAAGGGATCCGAGACAGAGTTCATTGGCCCGGAGCCCTTCTGTGGCACATCTCCCAGTGTGGTCAGGCGGGCTCTGGGCAAATGGACTGAGACAGAACACAGGAAATACTGGACTTCAAGGCCAGGACATAGCCATTCTAAGGAGCTCATGGAGTATCCTTCGAAGGAAAGAGCGAATGAACTACTGAGCTTGAACAGAATCCGGCTCAGGAGAGTGACAGGGCTTATAACGGGACACTGTCACTTTAGGAAACATCTACATAAGCTAAAGCTTGTAGACAGTCCGATCTGCCGAGGATGTGAATCGGCGGATGAAACTTCTCTGCATATCTTGGGCGAGTGCCCGGGATATGCACGTAGCAGAATGGCGCTCCTTGGTAGACCCTATTTGGAACCCAAGGAACTGAGCGAAGTGTCAGCAAGGAAGCTTTTGTACTTTGTAAAAAGGACAAATCTACTTGCTGAATAGGACTAGTAGTGGGAGGCACAATAGGCCTAATTAGGCCGCAGTGCAATGGGACTTATTAGGACCAATCACTAGAAGAAGAAGAAGGAGAACCGATCATCATGAAACTTTGTACACATATTCTTGAAGGTATTAGAAGTAACATAGGATACTTTTTTTTTTTAAAAAAAATATATTTTTTACGAAAGATTTTCTATATTTATTGTTTCAGGTTAGGTGTCATTTTTGTGGCCCGTGTCGCCAAAGTTGCATGAAATCAATTAATGGCTTCAATTCGAGCGAAGCCGCGGGTAAAAGCTAGTTAATTAATATGAACTAAGAATTTTTTATTAATGCATTTCATCATTACAATCTGATTACTTATGAAACCGTTTACTTGACAATAATTGTTTATTTATTGTTTTGATAAAAGTCAAATTCGTCTTAATACCTATAAGTGGTAGAATATATTAGAAAATATTTAAAACGGACAGTGGTGATGATGTTCAGGTGTCCGAGACACGACCAGTTGCAGCTGTAAAAAATGTGATTTTAAATTTATTATCAAACAAGTCTAAGAAAATTTCGATAAAAAAATATATACGTAGGTATATATAATTATATGCCGCATATTACAATAAATTTTAATTCTATGCATAAAGAAAATTGTATCCAGTAAAAATATTGATAAAGCGTAAAATATGAAATAGTAGAAACTAAATTCACGAAGTAAAAACACATAAAATTTAATACAGTGCAAAACTACAAGCAAAAAAGCTTATTTCACATACAAATTTAAATAAAATGTTAAATTTAAATAAAAGTTATCTTGAAATACAAAAAATGTATTACTTTTACAAAAGAATATATAGAATGAAGATGCTAATCTAGAAACAAGTAACAGCATACAAACAAGCTAAACAAGTTAACCTAAAAACAATTGAAACTAAAAAGAAAACAGGTATTAGTAGCGGCAACCCCATAAAAATAAAAAATTTTATAATAAGGTTTTGGAAAAATATTTCTAAAGAATTAAACAGAGTTAGTCAAAAGTATGGAAACCCCCAAAAATCTCAGCGGGAAAGCATTTTTGGGATAAATGGTGAAGACAAAAGACCTTGAGTCCAAGGTCAGGGTGCAAGGTCATATCAAGATCAAGTCGACATTTTTAAATGGAGACCCTCCTTTTCGACCTCGGAAATGGCAAAAGCAGAAAATTCTGCATCCGAATATGACATTGATCGTAACTTCAAAGTCAATGGTCACGGTTAGTTCAAGGTCAAATGTTGATTTTTACTGCAATTTTTTATTTTTAACTACGGATTCAGAGGTGGTGACAATCTTTGAGCAGATACCTGATGGTACGCCTTAGTGACTTTGATCTTGAGGTCACTAAAAAATTGTGAGTCCTCCCAGCTGGAATATCAGATCATAACAAAATGTAGAATTCTACGCTCTCTTATTTCTAACATCTAAATAAGGGGTGGCTACTCCAAAAACCGATATGACCTTGACATGTTCTTTCGACCTAGACCTCAAGATCAAAGTCATTAAGAAATACCATCAGGTATCTACTCAGAAACTGCCACTACCTCTGACCCCTTAGTTAAAAATAAAAAATTACAGTAAAAATTCAACATTTGTCCTTGAACTGACCTTGACCATTGACCTTGAGGTCACGGTCAATGTCATATTCGGATGCAGAATTTTCTGCTCTTTCCATTTTCGAGTTGATTTTGATATGACCTTGAACCACTGTGAAAAATGCTGAGACTTTTGTCCTCACCATTTATCTCAAAAATGCTTCCCCGCTGAGATTTTTGAGGGTTTCTATACTTTTGACTAACCCTGTATAAAAGTAGTAGAGGAAATTGTGAAAATCTATTTCTACAAAAGAAATAGTCTATCTCCAGGAAAACAACTCGCTTCTGAAACAGAAATAGTCTCAAAGTAATTTAAAATAAGATCAAGGTAAGTAAAAATTTTTTTATTCACATAAAATTTCATCACACATAAATCCCAATCAGGAGTGGAGAAAGCCCCACGAGCTGATGGAGTGGGTAGAGAGCGATAATCCCGCTCGACCCCGCTGCATCTGAGGTCATATGTCCAACCAAGGATGTTGGCGCAACATATAATTTTGGCGTCCAATGTAGGGCTAGTCAAAAATCAAAATTCAATAAAAACATAAATCTTAAATTCTGTAATGAATATAAACTTGTTAAAAAGCATTTTCATATTTCTTCAATAATTTTCGTTGCCTTAAGTATGATTAATAAATTATACTCAAAATATCTCTCTTATTTTTGATGTGATATGGTACTTACGATTCTATGAAACACGAGTGGCAAACTTATAGCGTATTTACACATAAATATTATAAAAATAATCTGCCAGTGAATGAAAAATAATAATAATAATAATAATTATTATTATTATTATTATTATTATTATTTTACACCAGAAATAAACAGAGAAAACTTGCCTTTTATTTTCTTTTTATCTACCACTTTTTACAATTTTTATAGTTAAAATATGTTCCTAAAACAGTAAGTTAAGAATATTTTTCACTATGAATTTTAACATTAAGTAAAAGTTTAAGTTGTCTTCTTAGTTACTTACTTTTGGGCAAAATGTTTTTTATGCAGGAACGTGGATAAAGACGAAGTGTGAATCATAACATTCAATATTTTACAGTGTAAGTCGCAGCATTACCCTCAATGTCTCTTTCAATACTGCCTAGCAATTAAATAGGTACTTGTTTTCTGAAAACAATATAGCTATGTTTCCATAACTTTCTCTATTGTTCCTGATAAAATATGGCTTCACTTGTTTTTTGCCCGTTTCACTGGCAATTATTTCTGAAATAAATAACAATTTCCTCACAGTTTCATAAAATATGGTAAATACTTTGTCATTACTCCAAAATTTATGTCCTAGTCTGACTTGGAATCAATATACGAACAGCATTATATCATTCCGGTCTGGCGAGCTAAGGTCCCTGCAAAAAGTTGGGCTATGCGGCTGCTCTAATTAGAAAAACTACATTAATTTACTTTTCTTGTGAAATATACGTTCAAGATGCATGAAGCGGCGTCTGCACTGTTTAATGAGCTTATCTGCCTTCTGTTCTAATGAAGGTTTTAAATTTATGTCATTAATTATGAGAGTATACAAAGTCGTGGAGAAATATCTATATGGATTACAGTTTTATCTGCAGTATGGAAACAAAGAGTTTATGTAGATATGACTTTTTAAAGTATTCAAGAACAATAGAGCTCAATGAGCATTGAATTAGTTACAAGAAAAATGAGACATGTAATAAATAATAAACAGTATGAACCAGATTCTCGTCCGTGGATCCTACAGAGCTTTCATAAATGACTACAAGCCATGTGAATAGTAATTTTGTTTGGATCAGTAATTTTATTTTCTTCACGTTGACTTTTTTTCGGTAAAATAGAAACAGTAAGGTCAAGATTACATTAAAACGTTATATTCTCTTTCACCCGTTGGTGATTAGTGTAATTTTTCACGAGATTTTATTCAACTAATCTTTGGGAATAGAGAATGAATGATAATGATATACTGGAATATGAAAGTCTCAGAAAAAATGTACTCTACATGTTATATCATTACAGGACGTAATATTATAAAAATGTGAAAATTTAAGGGATTGCTTATTCAAACATTTTTTTTTCCAATATGACTAACATTTCTCTGCAGAATGGCGCTCATTGGGAGACCCTATTTGAAACCCAAGGAACTGAGAGAAGTGTCAGCAAGAAAGCTTTTGGACTTTGTAAAAAGGACAAATCTACTTGCTGAATAGGACTAGTAGTGGGACGCACAATAGGCCTAATCAGGCCGCAGTGCTATAGGACTTATTAGGACCAACCACTAGAAGTAGGAGTAGAACATTTATCTGCAGGAGTGTAAATTATTTTATAAATATGAATTGAATATCTGCTTTCCTACAAGTCGAAACATCGACTGTAATGCAGAACAGTTTTGATGCAAAAACAGGCAGCACATCCCATACCTACACCGTACGTTTTTATTGGAACATAAAATATTGAATGCAAGATATAAATAGGTACAACTTGATCAAATTCATCAAGAAGACAGTTCGCAGTGGGAGTGGCAAAAACAAGAGACCTTAAAAGTAGGGCAGATACCTTTTGTGCAATAATTTTACTTAGGTATTACGTGTAATTTTAGTATTTTTTATAACTTTTACACATCTGTAATTTGTATATTTATGTATGTGTATGTTTAGGCATGTGTATGTTTGGGTATTTGTATGTTTGCTTATATGTTAGGTATGTGGCTGTACAAAAATTTTACTTAGGCAGCCTTATTACGTGTAATTTGAGTAATATTTTTTATAATTTTTACACGACTGTAATGTGTATGTGTAGGTATGTGTATATTTGGGTATGTATATGTTTAAATACGTGTATATTTACCTTTACTTAGATACGTGTATCAAGCGGCAAAATACAAAATACTTCAGTACAAAGAGCATTCATTTGTTGCCCAGCAACGGTTTTAACCGCCTAAATGTAAGATTATCAGTTTAATACAGGGTGTCCGGAAATGATGAGCAATAAATTCAGGGGATAATTCTAGACCGAAAATAAATGCTACCTCTTTCTACAACATTTTTTCCAAAACTGATTATTAACGGAGTTACAGGGTGTTAAAGTTAAATTTTATTTGCAGTTTTTTTGCAATACCTTTTCCCACACTCATAATATTTTGACGAAATTTCGTGTATGGGGGTTTTTCGGGATTTGCCCACCGTTTTTTCGCATTTTGTAGAGGGCGTCACATACGAGCCTTTATTTTGATTTGAATGGTTCCAACTTTTTTGTGCTACACTTTATGCGACTTTTGACTGAATATTTTTGTTCTCCTAACATTTTCAAATGAAAAAGGTATACTTTATTTGTTTCGATGAATCTAACAGTTTTCGAGAAAAACGCTAAAATAACATTGCTTGCATGTGATGAATACGAAATCATTTTAATTTATTTTTTACATTAAACATGCTTTGGAAACAAGCGCTTAGTTGTCTTCGAAACAAGGAAAAATAATAATAAAAATGAACAATTACTCTAACGTGGAGTTGCGGGACATGCATTATTATTACGGTTTAGCTGCTGGCAATGCTCTTGGAGCACAACGTTTGTATCGCGAAGCATTTCCAAATAGAAACCTATCCCAATCGCGAATGTTCAGTACCATTCATCGAAGACTGGGAGAATTTGGATCGTTCAAAACTAGAATTTTTTATGTAGGTCGACAACGGAATACTAGAACAGCAGAAGCAGAAGCTCGTATTTTGAATTCGATAGAGAATAATCCTAATGTAAGTAAGTATAAGAAAAATTGCTATTCAGAAGGGCATTCCAAAGAGCTCCGTACATGAAACAATACGCGAACAAAACTTTCATCCGTACCACTACCAAAAGGTGCAAGCCTTATCTGCCGTAGATCCTGCTGCTCGTGTGAATTTCTGCAATACAATTAGAATACTTCATAATGGTGACCAAAATTTTGTTCGTAATATCCTTTTCACGGACGAAGCTGGATTTGGCCATGATGGCTTAATAAACCTCCACAATGAGCATTTTTGGTCTTATGAGAATCCTAATTAATCAATAGAGCGTGGTTATCAAAATAAGTTTTCCGTCAACGTGTGGGCCGGTATTGTAGGGGACTACTTAATTGGGCCACATTTCTTTCCACAAATACTCAATGGTGAAGTTTACTTGGATTTTTTAAGAAACCACTTATCTATTCTATTGGAAGATGTACTACTCGGATTAAGAAATGCAATGTGGCTGCTTCAAGATGGCGCGCCACCGCATTTTAGTTTAGTGGCCAGAGAATTCTTAAATGAAACTTTTCCTGAAAGGTGGATAGGACGCGGTGGTTTTGTACAGTGGGCCACTAGATCCCCTGACTTAAACCCAATCGATTTCTTTTTTTGGAGCTATCTGAAGACGCTTGTATACAGGACACCTGTGAATAGCGTCGATGAACTGGGAGAAAGAATTGTTGCTAATTGTGAGGTAATTAAGCAAAAGGAAGGAATATTCCATAGAGTTTGTCGGAATTTTTTAAGAAGAATTAATTTATGTATTGAAGAGGAAGGACGTCACTTTGAACCTTTGATTTGAATGTTTAATTTGTATTTGTATTGTTCTAGTAACTTATGTATTTTAACCTTATGATTTTGTTGTAGTTGTAGTAAACCACTCTTTATTTGTTGAGGACGTTATTTTTTTATTATTTATCATTAACCATCAGCATAACAACAAATTTTCACAAAAATTACTTTCTGTCAAAACTAATTCTCCACAAACTTGTTTCCAAGGCAACTAAGCGCTTGTTTCCAAAGCATGCTATGTTTAATGTAGAAAATAAATTAAAATGATTTCGTATTCATCACATTCAAGCAATGTTATTTTAGCGTTTTTCTCGAAAACGGTTAGATTTATCGAAACAAATAAAGTATACCCTTTTTATGTCAAAAATATTCAGACAAAAGTCGCATAAAGTGTAGCACAAATAAGTTGGAACCATTCAAATCAAAATAAGGGCTCGTATGTGGCGCCCTCTACAAAATGCGAAAAAACAGTGGGCAAATTTATAATCCTCATCTCGAAAAACCCCCGTATACGAAATTTCGTCAAAATATTATGAGTGTGGCAAAAGGTATTGCAAAAAAACTGCAAATAAAATTTAACTTTAACACCCTGTAACTCCGTTAATAATCAGTTTTGGAAAAAATATTATAGAAAGAGGTAGGATTTATTTTCGGTCTAGAATTATCCCCTGATTTTTTTGCTCATAATTTCCAAACACCCTTTATAAATACTAAAGATAGTAATAATATGATTTTGTGTAAATTATGCAAAATACACCTAGAGATGAAACCTGCATATTAGTATTTAAAACTTATTTTAATTATTGTTTTAATTCATTTAAGTCTCTCTTTATTACTACATTTTATTACTTGTTTTATGAAGTGAAGGATGTCGTTTATAAAAATTATAGATAGCAGAAGTTTTTCAAGATTAGACACTTCTGATAAAGTCTTATACTTTTAACATGTAAATCCACTAAATTTATCAGTGGTATACTGAATCCAACATTCTGAAATTGCTTTAACATAATATGAAGTTTTTTTTGAAGCCAGTGTACATAATATATGAATTTTACTATATTACTACAAGATGGGCAATAATAGCACGTGAAAAGGATACTTATTAGATTTGTATTTACCTTTACTGAATTTTTTCGGAAAAATATTTCATGGGATTGATTTAAATAAAGCTTAATACAATTATAAATAATAATATAGACAACAGGTCGATAATTGTGTGTATTTGATTTATTACCACTATTTGGAACTGTAATTATTGTAATTGTAATGTTTAGATTTGAGGAAAACACTGATTCAATCAATTCAGCAATCAAATTTAAAATAAACACTGACATATGGAGGATATTTAGGTCAATGCTATAGGACTTCTTTGATTTTTTTACAGCGTCATTAAAATCTGCTTCAGTAATTTTCATAATATTTAATGAATTAGACTTATTTACATAACAAGTAGAAGAAGCTGTAAGTGGATTGAAAATATTGAGCAAAATTGTCAGCCTCCCTGCTCTCAGATACATCATATCTACATCATTTATGTAAACCATATCGAGAGGATTTTTCTTGTATTGGTACAGCGCCGTCTAATTTACTAGAAAATATTTTATTTACACCATATTTTGTTTTCAATTTAATGTTCTTGAAAGCAGTGGCAATAGAAATAACAAATTTCACCTCAAAATATCCTTCTCTGATATTTTGTAAATATGATTTTAATTTCATTTAAAAAATGTTCAAAAACAATGTTGTTTAGAAGAACGATTTGGAAAGAGATTTTTTTTTATAAAAAAAACTCAATTTGTTGTCTATTAGTTTTTTTTTTGACTTTTTTCGCACCTTCTCTTTCAGTTCTTAAAACTGAACAAGTTTATTTTTCTTACAGAAATACTTCCCTTACAACTACCTTTACACAACTATTTACAAATAGATTTCCAAATTCTTCCTTTGCAATAATTTTTTGAAGTTTTATAGGTTTGCCGTTATTAAATTTTGTTTTCCTCTTATTTTTTTCTGGTTGATTCAATAATAATTCAATATTCTGCTGATTTAATCAAAATGAAATCTGTGCCGACTTCTGAAATAATGGCTGCGTGCTGTAATTTACTTATGGCAGAAAATACCCCTTTTTATACAAAGCTTTTGATATTTCATAGATATTTATTTATTTTCATTCATACATATATTTATTACTCTTAACGAAGCAAACTTATATATCTATTTATCATATTTTCAATACATATTTAATATTTTTGAAAATTTTACTTTGTGATTTCATTAATTCTTTTTCAGCAGATTTCCTTTTTCCCATTTTTGAAATTTTTAGTTATCGCAATACTATATCGACTGTGAGTGCTAGTGTGAACTATCAAAATAACTAATGATCTAGTATGTAATTTTACATCAAACTTTTATTAATATCAAGATAACTTATTTCGTGGAGAAGGTTCACACTTTTTGAAATTAACTTGTATAAATAACTACCTCTGTTTCACCACGTTCACGGTACCAGTTCTTGAAAGTCTGCTACGCCCTTGCAATCAATTTTAAATCAAACAGGCTTTACTTTGATTAGATTTGAACTTCACTTCATGAAGCCCAGTCAGGAAAGCAACTAAATCAAACTTTAATAAAATTGCAACATGAAAAACCTTCGAATTCCCGCCTCCCGCCGGCAATTATTACTTTTCCAATTACCCCCGCATCGCCCCCGCAGGTCAAAAAGTTCAATACGCGCCGTGTGCAGTAAATCCGCATAATTGGGAAACTATTCGGAAATTATTGGACCAGGCGAAGCTGCGATTTGGACCAGTCTGTGCCGGTGCAGGTAATAAAGCGTTTGTCTGCGATTAATGAAGCGCTGATGATTAAAACAGGTTCGAACTCGCTGGTGCCGACTCCATAATGCAGAACGTAAGCTCTCAAGCTCAGACTACTTCTTCCGTTTGCGGGAATGCACGACCGCAAGGTCTATTCATCAGGATACCCCAGGAATTAATTTTAGTCGCTGGCGGAGGATTAGGATATGTTCATAACAAAGCTGTTGTGTTTATTTGGGGACTAAGATAAAAGCTTCAGACACAAGAAATAATTTGGACCTGGATACATTTTAGAAAAAGAATAACTTGATTGGTTTTTGAAGAGTACCTACGCCGTACTGTATGAAAGAATAAGCGTAGCTTAACTGAGTCAATTTTGTTTCAACGTTTCGATGAGTAGTGGCGAGTTTGGATGAATGAGTGGAGTGGTATATATAGGGTGTCAGTTACGTTTATACTTGAAAATTGAGGGATGAATTACTCTTGGAAAAAAAATGGAACTAGCTCATATAAAATTTTGTTGCAGTACGAGCAAATTTGAATTTCACAGATGTTTCAAAAAGAATTCGATAATCTTTTGAATGGGCACAAATCCCGGCAAGACTACCAAAGCCATAGACAGAAAGTCGCAAATGACCTACGGCGTTTATAGAAAAGCGCAGCGCGGGAAAACGGAATTTCACGCATGTTTCCAAAATTTTCGGGAAATCTCGATATACAGCCCCGATTCCCGCCAAATTTACAGCCGTAATTGAAAACGCAGACCACGCATGCTCTTTCAAATTTTTGTCCGAATATTTCGATACTGGAACTAAAATAATATACCTTTCTCTGCCACAACATTTATTTCTAGAACAGAACGGAAGAAGATTAATATACCACTCGACGTCACCTGGCGGTAGAGTGTGCTTTATCCGGCTTACACATTAAGAATTCAAATTGTACTTTTGCATATGAATCCCACCCAAAAGGAATTATGCAAGCTACCTCATGCTCTCCGAAATCAGCTCGCGCTGTAACAATAGCGACTCAAAGTTGTGTACTTACTGCTCGAAGCAACTAGATCTAATTAGGCTGTTTAGCCTCCACTAAATTACTTCTAAAAACTTAGTTAATAGTTATATACCAGAGCTTGGTTTGAGAAAGGATATTTTCAAAGCAACTCTTACTTGAACTAGTCAAAAGTTCGATTGAATTACATTACATTAATTTTAACGGCAATAAAACATCGACGTTATAATTATTAAAAAATATCTACTTTTCGTCTTGAAGCTTTTTAGTCATATCAGTTTAAGACGCTGGTCTATGCAGTGCCATGATTTTAATTGTGATGTAATTCTGGCGACCTCAGAGGTCCAAAAGGCTCTGTATTTGGATCTATACTGTTTAATATCTTAACGATATCACATATCACCAGTCTTTACTCTTCTTTTTTATCTCTCGAGCAGCTTGACTGAGAAGTCAAGTCATGTTGCATCAGAAAGAAATTTATATAAATAAAAATTAAATGCTGTTCGTTGATAAGCGCATCACTTGAGAACAGCTGGACCGATTTGGCTAAATATTTTTTAAATGTTCGTGACAGTCCGAATAAGGTTCATAAAGTAAGAAAAATTGGGAATGTTGCCCGGAAAATTGGAAAATTCGGGAAAAACTGAAAATGGTTTTTTCTATAGGATTTTTGTATGAACCCACGATGCTCCTGTGCGAATTTAAATCAAATTTTCGAGTCAATCCAAAATAATAAGATATCCTGTTTCTACAATACTTGAACATCATTTTAAGCCATGAACCAAAATATTTGGTGTGTCGCTTTTTTTTCTATGGCAAAATAAGAAATTTGATATTTTTCATGTAGGTAACTATAAAAATTTTACTTCAAAAATCAAAAATAGAGTTGTAAGTTATTTTAACAAAGTGAAAACTATTATGCCAGTATATATATTAAATGTTTTATTATTTTATATACACAAAATAAAAAGTAAATTTATTATAATGGTACAAACACAATTTATAGCAAAATTAATAATTCAATCGCATACAATTACAATCAATTTTCAATCAACCAGTTGAATAAATAATTCAGTGTATTTTTACACGCAACTAATAGATGACACGTCTATACATGAGAGGCATTGTAATCGCATAAAGGAACGTAATAATTTCATAGAATATTCAGTGTGAATGTTTGATGCTTTGTCCCATATTTTTGAAAAATCTGAATGTGCGGATTCTGTAGCTTGTTTGCTGTAATAAGCAAATCCCCCTGTTTTTTTCCAAACAAAAATCTTTATTTATCCAATCAAAAATATAACAAATATTATATCATTATGCAAAACAAACTTTTCAATGTTGAAAAAAAAATCGAAATACCTATTTAGTTAACAATAATTTAGATATTTAGTAATGACAATATTAGTGGAAATAGTTTTAAAGATGTGGTATTTTTAATAAATTAGTCATCACGATTTACTTCCATAATAAAAGGTCTAATAGCATACATTATCTGTAAAAAAATAAAATACCAAAAAAAAATAGAATAAAAAAGGATCCCATTCTAGAACCTGTCCTATAAATTTGTATATTGAAAGACGATTTTTTTGAGAATATTTCGATGATTCAAATGCTCTTAACTTCTTGAGGAGTTGAAATAAAAATTTGAAAATGTTCGTGAAAGGTAATCTAGATGGGTACTAAATAGTACCAAAATATGAGGAAAATTAAAAATAATTCGGTCACGACCTCTGTGATAGGGATCAGTGATAGTGATAAAAGTTTCCTCCAAGAAAATATATTTTCCCATTTCCACTGTAGATGTGACGACGTTGGGTGGAGGAAACTTCAAATCAATGCAAATTAGACGTAACTTTCTCGCGAAATCGAGATCCAACTTTTGGCAGCAATTAATTACTGATAATGACGTCATACTACGCGCACAGGAAGCAACACATATTCGCATTTAGTAGAAAGTGATCCATTTCCTCTATTTCTGCCATTTCATAGGACTTTCGTTAGAGTCGGGATTTCATTTTCTGAAATATTTTACATAATAATAGTCTAGTAATTATATAATACTGATGCTGTACTTATTTAAAACGGTCTCTATCACGTCATGTTAGTTTAGTTTTATAACGATCTATCATTCAGATCAGTCAAAATTGTAGGCTAATGTTATGTATAAACAGATCAAACATGTTTATTAAATTTATCCTAGTTGTACATTTTTGTATCCGAACCAACTTATATTATCCTAAGTGCACTGTAGTTGATTAAAATGTTCTATATAAACACTTAGAACGCTTGTTACCACAGAAGAAATACAACACTATTTGCTTCATTTTAATAATGAAACCGCAACTGCAGAGGCAGAGTTATTCTGAGTTAAATGAATTAAAACAATTACTATAGGATGCTCTAGTAGTTTATTTACTGTAAAAAGCATTTTAGATTACCCTGAAGAAAAAAATAAGTAATAAATATACTCGTATACGTATTTTATTATTTATCTAAATTGAAGTTTGGTCTATTAAATTGTGTATTAGCTGCAACTAGATCTAGAGATGCCACGTAATAACGTCCTATTACAAAATCGTGAAAAATAAAAAATTCTTTTTATACAGGGTGTTTTGCATAAGAACCAACACAGAGCAGGGACATGTAGGGGAACCCAAAATATGGTGATTTAATGCAACTTACCTTTATACTAACCTGCACCCCTGAGAAATTATAGGCGTTGAAAGGGGGATTTCAAATTTCGATAAAAATCAATATCTCAGTTATACCTGTACTTAGAGATACTAAATTTTGTACACCAAGTGCATTAATCGACAGTAAGTAGAATTCAAGTGAACCATTTTAAAGGCTTGATAGGGGATGATACACCTTTGAAATGTAACAGAATTTTTTAACCCGTTGGCGGACTTAAATAAAAAATTATTACTTTGTTTTATGGGTAATTTAATTCTAAAACTTTCCTTACTCTTATTAGTTTTCAAAAAACTTTGTCGTTTTGAAAAAAAACACAAATAACTAACTAATAATACGTATTGTAGCTGTGTTGTTTAAAATCCTCGAAAATTCAAAAGTTGCCTATGAATTTAAACGTCAAACTTGACGATCAGGGAAAAAAGTTGGAATAAGAATAATTTAAAAAAAAAACAGACAACTTAAACAAAGAAATGACATACAATTTGAACTGATAAGTTATAGAAATTGTTCAAAATGATCACCGTTTTCTCTCTGGCATATATTTATTCTTCGTCGAAAACTGAAGTCTAGAATAATAGAATAACTGCTGATTGTTTCTAATGGATGTGCATTTATCCGTTATGCGATTCCACAGTTCTGCTCGAGGCGCAACTGGCAAAGAATACACAAATTATTTTAAAATTACCCAAAGAAAGAAGTCACATTTGATGAGGTCTAGTGATCGTTGAAGCCAAACTTTTGGAATATTATTTCCTCTTCCAGTCTATTTATTTGGATACTGGTGGTTTAAAAAGTCTGTAACAACATGTTACTAATGTTCCAGTCTGAGTTGTAGTGGCACCTCGTCAAGTAGATCTGGGGATGTCTTTCGGAGAAATTCTAAATAAGTTTCGCCATTTAGTCGATTCGGCAAAATAACGAAACTAATTAAATACCGATCAATAACACTGATTTTCAAAAATTTATCCAACTCGTGTTGGAAATGTCGAGGAGTTACTGAATGAGGGACATCTGAATACTCATGATAGTTATGAAAAAAGCTTCATCAGTAAAGGGAATTTTCTTTTGAAAAGTTATTGCCTTGATGTATACCAGACAAAATTTAACAAAAATCATATCCGATAAAGCAAGAAATTTTTCTCTGAATAAGGTCCTGCGCCAGTAGACAGTGAAAGGACACAAAAGCCTTGTAGTTCAAAATATGGTTATGCCATGATTAAGAGCGAAAAAAGTAACTGGGTAATTTGTAAAAAGGTATCAGACAAATGAAAGACATACAAGAATGTGTCCAGCATTCCAAGCATATTAAGTTGCCTGTTTAGACCATGTTGTTCTGTTTTTGGACGCGCTGAATACGAATCACAAGTCAGATTTTCGCTAACATCCACCATAATCGAGAAATTGTCATCCAATTGACCCTACGATTTTAAAATGATTACTGTTATTTTGGGACAGCAATCATGATTTACTAAGAATGTCTATTTTCTGTGTTTATTGGATAGTAGATATAACAAAAACAATTATAAATTAAAAAAATTGGTCTAACTGGGGAGATCTGAATCCAGAATTTTTTAACATCACCTTTATGGTACGACAAAATTTTGTGCTCAACTGAACAGTCCAATTGACCCCAAGATATCAAAATAATTACTGCTGTATTGGCACAGCAATCAGGATTTACTAAGAATATCTGTTTTCTATGTTTATGAGAATAGTAGATATAGCAAAAACTATTATAAATAAAAAAAAATAGCCTAACAGGGGAGATCTGAATCCAGAATCTTTTAACGTCACCTTTATGGTACCTACGACAATATTTTGTGCTCAACTGTACAGTCCAATTGACCCCAAGATATCAAAATAATTACTGTTATATTGGCACAGCAATCAGGATTTACTAAGAATCTCTGTTTTCTGTGTTTATGAGACAGTAGATATAGCAAAAACCATTATAAATAAAAAAAATTGGCCTAATGAAGAGACCTGAATCCAGAATCTTTTGACATCACCTTTATCACTGGTATGGCAATATTTTATGTCACACTGTACAGTCGACCTGTTTAGCAAAAAAAAATAGTTTCATTACTAAGCACGTAGCAGCGATTTATTTGCCGAGGCCTCATGTGGTTCGGCACTTGTTTTTTTAGCGAGCATCCCGAGAAACCCCGGGAATCCCCACAAATGGGATTCCGCGCGTCACGTGATCGATAATGTTCCCCCCCCAATAGAAAAAGATATAAAATGTGGAATTACAGGGCAGCAATTAGAACGTTCGTCTGGAAACTTCTTGGGTGATTTCGAGCCAGAACGGAATTTGATGTCTGGAGTATTAAGTTCTCTTAAAAATGGATTGGCTATTATTTAACAGCGCTGCTCTAATTCCATCTGGGAGCCAGTTTATTGCTCTATCTATTTTTTGTTCAGGTTTTCCCTGATGTGCGGCTTCTGGGATGGATGAATCCGGATACTTACCCGCCTATCAAATGTGGAAACAACTGAACGTTTATAGGACCAGAACATTAACTTAGTTATTACTAGCAAATTTTTCGCCATGAAAAGTTGCCAAGTGTAAGCCAAATTTAAATTGTAGAATATTCAAGAAAATTTCCATGATTTAATAATAATATCTCTACTCTTCATTCTAACTACGACAATTAGCCCATAAGTCTTAGACTTGTGCGGGAGAGGAGGCGGTATATTATTATTACGCAGGCCGCATTTGCGCCCAGGAACGACTTATGTTGGTAGGCCCTAACCACCATTCAGTGCAGGAATGAGGGAAACCTGGAAAACCTCAATAATTAGGGGGTGGTCAAATGCCAACCGGTGTCAATCTCTCACATTGACCCACGACAACATTCTTCCACCCTACCATACCTGCACAGAGAGTGCCAATCCTCCGTACAAGCATAGCTAATCTACGGTCTACCGGCCGCGAGAATCGAACCCGGGCAGAAATTTGCTCACGATTTAAGGACTGACGCCTTAACCCGTGCGGCTATTGACCGACTGAATTTGTTAATTATGTTTTTATTACTCAAGACGGGTAAGTCCTATCTTTTCGCATGTTTTTTAGGTCGGCCCACTCTATTTATTTGCGTGGGGTAATCTGACTTGTCGCACGCGAATCGCCAGTAAAACATGCAAAATTTAAATACCTACTCACTTGAAAATATTATTTTTAAAAAGTGGCATTTAAATGTATATTTATGTTCGTGGGATGAACTTACCGCACTTATTGCACAATACATTTCTAAAATGTCAATAATCAAAATTTAATCACCCCGTGCGGAAAATACAGTAGTGCTAAAATTAAACTCTCTCCCCCACCCCTTGCAGATGTGGAGGGGGTAATTTTGAAATTTTAAATCCCCAATTTTTTATTGCAGGTTCGGATTCTACGGCTAAAAGTACGTAGAAACAATATTTTCGGTTTATGATTGAGGGCGCGTACAATGTATTCCTTGTCGTGACGATACCACGCAAAACAGCTGGTTCGTTCGCCGGTTGTCTCACCTATGACACACTGATGAGGACTAATAAGTCCTAAACCGGTCTGTGCCTGGCGGGTAAACTGACGAACGACCCTAGCTGTTGCACTAGGTGTTGCGAGTATAATTCAATGCCGATAGGGGCATATAGCCCTCGGAGTAGTTGTTTCTCGCAACACTGACAATTAAAATTATTCATGTATAATTTTTAAATACGATTTACAATTAAGCTTAAAAAGTAAGCAAAGCAATATAATGAAGACACCATATTTCAAAAACGCCACCCCCATAATGAGCACGTTTTTCTAATTGCTTCTTAAATATCTGAAGAAACCTCTAACTTCTTCCTGAGATATTGAACGGACTTTGGTGATTCTGCCTTTTAGCAATTCAATATTTGGTATTGGAGTTGCATAAACAATTTGTTTTAAACAGCCCCATAGAAACATATCGGCCATGGTTATGTCGGGGCTCCTTGGGGGCCACAAAATTGGACCATTTTTACCAATCCATCTTGGACCAAATTTATGGTTAAGCCATTCTGTTACGTCACGAGCATAATATGCTGGACAGCCATTCTTTTGAAAATACATTTTTTGGCGAAAATTTGATTGTAAATTTTCGAGTTCATTACTAAAAAATATATCAAGTACGATATTCTATTGCAGGTGTTATTGTAAAAATAAGGGCCTAGGTCATGGACAGATATGGCGCACTACACCTCCACTTTTGTAAAATATTGTCTTGGTGTCATTATTCTAAATTCAGGGTTTCTTGGAGACGAGCTGGGATGTTACACTTCCATTAGTAGAAAGTACGATTTCTAAAGGACATCACAGGAGTTTCTCTAACAGACTGCAGAACCAAAACTGTGTCAGCATCAGTATGGTCATATTTCTTCTTTTTCTTTTTGAGGTTTAAAACTGAACCAGTTCCTTGAAACTTTTCTATCATCTTGCAGATTGTCATCTGACTTATTGGAGTTACTATAAATTGTTCGCTAAATTGTTCCATGACGTAACGATATGATACACGACCATCCCCATAACATTTTTTTATTATAAAAACGTTTTGCTTAGTAGATAGCATTTTGATGAGAACTATTTTACAATAAATAATTATTTCATTAAATAAAGGCAATGACAAGTATGTTCGTAAGTGGCATTAGTATTTTAGGAATTAGTAGATACTCTGATTAGAGATATGCTAGAGAATACTTAGATTTTTGATAACGTGACTCTTATTATTTCCTCAAGCAAAAACTTTTATCGAGAATGTCTTTTTTTCGTATCAGCAAAATTAGATATGTTTACATTTACGCAAAATAACATTTTTGTGTTTTTGACACACCCTGTACAACAAAATTGTTCGTCATGGTGATTCGTATTTTCTAATTTTTGTAATCGAAGGCTTGTTTCTCGTTAAATATTTTCAATTACCTCTGCTGGAGTAAGTCTTATTTCCCGGCGTATTCTCTGTTTCAGGCCATCAGAATACCTTTTTTCGTATCTTTCTCTTTTTGGTCCATTTGTCCTCTTGTAAACTCAATTTGCGGACATACTGTATATACAGGGTGTCCCCAGTTCGGCTTGCCTATACCAGAAATGTATAAAAAATTTCAATTGTCAAAAAAAAATCATTATTCATAAAAAATGTTGCTTGTCCAGAAGCCCTTGGCAAGATAGTCATTTGTGCAATTTAATGTACAGGGTGTTCAAAAATTTGGAAAAGGTAAAAACAGTGAAGAGTAAAGTACCTTGAATCTTAACGCTACGTGAAGAAGTAATGGGGAAAAGTTGCTTGGAATTAAATTTTATGTTTAAATATGAAAGCATGGCGTTCTAGTTAATACTCGACATTCTGGGATATTCTAGGACTTACTTATTAATACTTTCCGAGAAGCCATTCTATTTAAAAAATATTGCTTTATTGAAAAACAGATACACATGTTTGCATATTAATAATTTATTTTTTATACAAGGGGATCAAAAACCTCAAAAACATTAATACAACATTTATTTTGAGAACACAGCAGAATCAGTATGTACGCGCCATTACAAAACTATTCTACATGAAGTCCGCCAAATTCAACACACTTCCAAAATCTTTTTCTAAATGCAGCGTAGGTCGAATGTATAATTTCTTCATTTACTTGGGTAATAGCTTCAATTATCCTGCTTTTTAAGAAATAAATCAACATTGTGTTGCACTGGTTCTCTGTACACTCTTTCTTTCAAGAAGCTCCAAAGGAAATAATCAAAATACCAACAATTTGTAGAAGGCAATTGTTATCAATAATTGTTTGACATTAGTTGTGACATTAGGTGTTGATATTAATTTTATTCAAATAATGCTTACTTTACAGTATCGCATTTATCTTGTTAAATGTTACGGTATCGGTAACATTTCTTATAGCCAAGCAATTGAATTGTTTCATGAAAAATATCCAGATGTTAAAGTTACCCGCCCAAATCTGCGAAAACTAATTCGAAATTTTGAGTTAACTGGTGATATAAAAACGTAAAAAGGTCAAAAAAGAGACACGATGACAATGATGCAGCCACAATACTAGTTTTGAATTCGGTAGAAGAAAACCCGAGACTGTCACTAAGGAAGATATCTAAACAAATCGATGTTAGCAAGACACATATTCAGAGGATTTTGCTTGAAAATAAGTTTAAGGCTTTCAAACAAAAAGTAATTCACACTCTAGAAGTTGGTGAAGATGCACATCGTTTGAAGTTCTGTTTAGAGATAGGAGAAAGGACTGTGGTAGATAGACATTTTCACAAAAATATAATTTTTTCCGATGAAACCACTTTTTCTACCAATTGAGTGGTATCGTCGCAAAGTTGTGGTTTTTGGTTGCAAAAAAATCCTTCCTTTACAGTTACTTCAAGAAGTCAAAGATTCAAAAAAGTAAGGATTTGGTACGCGATTACTTTCAACCGAATAATTGGGCCATACTTTTTTAAACAAGCAAATTTAAATCAATATACTTACCTGGAGATGCTAGACACGTTTTTCTGGCCAGAATTAGAAGAACATTTGGAATATAGACAAAAAGCGTATTTCCAACAAGAAGGACGTCCCACTCACTCAACAATTCTAGTCCGCAATTGGCTTAACAGAAAATTTTGAGAGAAGTGAATAGGAAGATATGGTCCTCTTTGTTGGCCAGAAAGGTCCCCTGACTTGTCGCGGCTTGATTATTTCCTTTGGGGCTTCTTGAAAGAAAGAGTGTACAGAGAACCAGTGCAACACAATGTTGATTTCTTGAAAAGCTTAATTGAAGCTGTTGCCCAAGTAAATGAAGAAATGATACATTCGACATACGCCTAGAAAAAGATTGGAGAAGTGTGTTGAATTTGGCGGATTTCATGTACAATAGTTTTGTAATAGCGCGTTCATACTGATTCTGCTGTGTTCTCAAAATAAATGTTGGATTAATGTTTTTGAGGTTTTTGATCCCCCTGTATAAAAAATGAATTATTAATATGCAAACATGTGTATCTGTTTTTCAATAAAGCAATATTTTTTAAATAGATTGGCTTCTCTGAAAAAAATAAAAAATAAGTAGAGTCCTAGAATATCCCAGAATGTCGAGTATTAACTAGAAACAACTTTTCCCCATTACTTTTTCACGTAGCGTTAAGATTTAAGGTACTTTACTCTTCATTGTTTTCCAAATTTTTCAGCACCCTGTACATTAAATTGAACAAATGACTATCTTGCCAAGATTTTCTGGACAAGCAAAATTTTTTATGAAGAATGATTTTTTTTTTTTGACTAAATTTTGTATCCATTTCATGTATAGGTAACCCGAACTGGGGACACCCTGTATAAAATGAAGTATGTAATCCTCAAAACTAAATATGTGATGGACTTAGAGGTAACATTTGATACAAAATATCCATGTGAAGATCACTTTGAGATGATGACTTCATCTCCTTTCAAAACTTTAGCTGTTAATTTTTAAGGTTTTTTTAGTACAACGGAGACTTATATTTATACCGATGATATTATGAATAGTTTTTCTATTATGTATGTTACTGATAACATTAATATCATTATGTGTTGTATTTTGCTGTTCTCTACTATTCTATTTCTGCTTTTCCGTTTTTGCGTTCTTCATACCATTCAACTATTTAATTTCGCTAGAAAAACTTAAAAATTATAAAACGTGTGAACTGTTACACTGTTATAATCACTTAATCACTACATATTAGATTAATTCTCTGTCACAAAGCTAGGTTAAAAAAAATAGCGACCAAATTTGTGAGTGGCTTTTGATCTATTAAAACATTTAAATTTTTGTTGATAGATATAAAATTCCTTCGATGTTTCTCGAATATTTGTGATAGTACTTCTAATTCAAAATATGGATTTATAATTAATTTATTAAAAAATAAAGTTAAATGAATTCAAACTCATTTCTGTGCTAAGTTTGACATCACTCTTATATCTTTAATGACCCAATATATCTGCGAACTGCGAACGAGCAGCTCCGATAATTGCAGCATTTCATGAACCCATCTTATAATTGCTATCTGTTACGCCATACTTTCCTTCCTTCCTAAATTATCGATCACGTGGCCATTTGGCTCCTATATTGCCTCTAGCTCAAAAACAAACCCCGGATATGATATATTACGTATCCGCTACCAAACAAGATTAAGTTGAGGCATCGTCCTTCATACAGACGACCTCGTAAAAACTGTATTCCCCATATTTATAGCCTCATCCAAAGAGGGAGGGCGGGGGGGCCTTTAAATATTTCGTTATGGAGAAAAAAGTATTCGGTATAAATATAACGAGCTAAAGGCGCTGCCTCTGTGCTGTCGGTGAAGTGTTTTCTGATCAACGGAATTGAGTTTGCTTTGTAGAAATATAAAGGATCATTATGGGAATGGTTCTGCATCCGCCGTCTTCTGTAATGGCGCACGTGGGGAAACAATCGCTTCTACTCGGGTGGGATGGGAGAAACACAGGAATCAATTTTTTTAACGATTTATTTCCGTCTCTTAGATGAACAAATTCGCATTTCGAACATTTACTACCATTTTAAAAACGTTTTCAGGTGTTTATATACAAGGTGTTTATTGAACATACGGCAAAAATTCAAGGGGTTATTCCCTAAGAATATTTTGTCCTTTGATGATTTTTGAACAGCCGCTTTGTTCTGAAAATAGAGGGCGATAAATCCAATTTTGATATTTTTGAAATTATTAATGTAGTCGAAATAAATGTATGGCATACTACACTAGGTTTACCGAGTATAATTCTTTTTTTTTAAAGAAATAAAGGAGCAAGTGCAGGCATTGAAAAGAGACCAGTTTGAATGTGTTTTTTTTTTGGAAAGAGTTCGGCAGTCAATGAGGAGACGATGAGAAGATTGGATTCTTGCATCCTAGCTGGGGTTAGTAATTTTCTTGTAGTTCTTGTAGATTAAGAAGCTTTGCATGTAATTTTCGATAATCAATGTTGTTGTTGTCAAAAATTTTTCTCGCCCTATATCTTCGGAACAAAGGGGCTTTCCAAAAATCACCAGAGGTAAATATCAACACAGTGACGTGATAAAATCTGCCTTTCTTTATTTATATGTAGAATTTGTGTTATTCATCTCTTTTTTCTAAAATTATGGTGAACTGTCGCTGACGCTCTTTTTTTAATTTGATAAGTATTAAATAACATTGCACTTATTTGAATAAAAAGAGTTCTAAAGCGTTTTTCGTTGACATTAATACGTTTTCGTTTAGCATTTCCTGGTCGTTACAATAAAATTTAATAGAAATGTACCACTAACTTCCGAAAGGCTCTTCTGAGAAAATAACAATTAATGGTACATATTTCTAGCAAAAAACAAATCTAGAATAAACAAAAAGGAATTATTATGAATGTATAAGAGTAAATAAATCTAATAAAATCATACTAAAAGAAATTTTCTTTCATAGACACAACCAAACAAACTAAAAATACTCGAGCTAAATACTAATATCATTATGATTATCACAATTATTTGAAATTTTGATTAAAATAACACATTAAGATAAAATATTTTATTCAAAGAGTTATAGTAATAGTCTACAGTTTTTCTTAGATATCATAATATTCATTTTGCTTAAAATTCAACGTTGCCATTTAGGAGGTTATATAGGGTGATTTAGAACTTATCAAAAAAACAAAATCTGGATGTTCAGGGGACTCTTACAAATAGGATTTCGTAAAGAAAAAATCAAAAAGGGCAGTTCAAAAATAATTTAAAAATACACTTCTGCACGGCACTGGAAACTGGTCCACTGTAAAACCTGACCTTGCACAATGCGACCGTTACGGCAACAGTGATAAAAACGGACAAAAACTTGAAAGAATTTCGCAAGGAAAGAAATAAATAGAATTTTATAGCACATATTTTATATCAGCAAATTCAACGGATTTAGCCGCTATTGTTATTATTAATTAATGAAATTAATTTGTGGTTTTAATTAATAAAATAATTTGACATACCTGATGTTACAATAACTATTCAAAATTTTGTCCACCGACGTGTAAACACATTTGATCCTGTTTTACTAAGTTTCTATAAACTAACACAAATGTTGTCCTGCTTCACCATAACACCAATGTTTCACCATAATACAAATGTTGTCTTACTTCACCATGAATTAAAACGATATCCATCAACTCCGAGTTGCTATACACAAGCCATTTTTGATACTAACTGGGTACTAAAAAGCTATTGTAAACACTACCGCAACGACGACTGTATTGGGAGTCGCAGACGCCACGTGGCTCTCACGCGTATTGCGAATGACGCTAGAGACTACAGTTGTCCAGCGATGTAGTGTTTGAAAGTAGTCCAACTTCAATAATTTTCTCGGAAACTATAAGGATTTTACAAAAAATTTTTTTACGATATTGATTCCATTTCTCATGCTGCGTCTATTCCCAAATTTTTTTGGATAAGTTGTGAATCACCCTGTATAAATGTCGAATCACTATGTATAATATGCTTGGTCTCCAATGAATAAAAACTAAACAGATTTAGGAGATCGTTCTGACAATAACCTCTAAGTGGCTAAAATTCATCTTGCGCAAAAGATAAAAAATTTAGTTGTCTTTAAACCAATTCCAAGTTTTCACAATGAACGTGAGTCGGATACCAATATAATCGAAACGTATTCGATTTTAGACCTAACCTGAACAATTTTGAAAGTGTGCATATCGGAAGAGTCCCTGCAGTTGTGAAATATAAATCTATATAATTTAAATATATTATATTCAATATTATTAATATGATCGACACGAGTGCACTTGCTGTCAAAATCCTTGAAAACCTTAACTCATTGACATTATTACCAATTATTATTACCACTGAAGTAGTTATAAGTAGTTACAACAATTTTGCGCATATAACTCATTATGATACATTTATATATAGTGAGTTTTCAACTACTTATCTCACATCATGAATAGATTCCATTAATGCATTCTTCAAAATGGCTTCTGCAAGACAATTAATTGTTGTTGCTGCTTTACGTGGTAACATAACATTTATATTTTGAAGGACGGATTTTGTAAGTACACCAAATTGTACCTGGTATTGAAGATCCACATTAATACCTACTCTCCATATGAAATTAAACAAATTCTTAACGGGTTTTTTAGAGGCCTGAAAATACTTTTAATTTTCTTACCTTTAAAACCCTGTATCTAGGGGACAAAGCATTTTTCAACAATGTTATTCAACTACCCCTTTTCAATTTCGTTCCGGAATCTATTGGCGACGTTTTTACTATTAGTGACCGAATATCCAGTATACATACAGGGTGTTTTCACTTTAAATTTGGAAAATGCAGGAATGTATTTCCTATCAAAAATTAAGTGAAGTTTGTTCTATAAAAATTTTTTATGAAAGCCTTTGTTTTGGAGATACAGGGCGTTGAAACTTAATCGTAATTTTTTTTTCATGCATTGAAATCTTAATAGTCCAAGAATCTCATGAACGCTGCGTATTATCGAAAAATACCAAGAGACCTTTTAGATTGCTTTTGTATGGTAGTATTTAAATTTACTTTACATTCTTCGAAAAACTCAATGGCGTACTTTTTTTTGAAAAAGGGGCCACGCATCCCCCCCTTTGCACGCCACTGGCTAATGCGACAGGACTAATATTCTCTTAATTATGAGAACCCCCAATACGCATAATGTGTACCAAGTTTAAATCAAATCTACTCGTGGATAGCCGAGATATGTCAAAAAGTGTTTACTTTTTTTTAAGCTTCAACGCCCTGTATCTCCAAAACAAAGGCTTTCATAAAAAAATTTTATAGAGCCAACTATACTTAATTTTTGATAGGGAATACACTCCTGCGTTTTCCAAATTTAAAGTGAAAACACCCTGTATAATACATTTATACACAATTTTAGGTTTTAGTCTATTAGAACAACATATCATGAAACTAAAAGTTTGACTGAAAGAATAAAAAAAATCAGGAAAATGTCCCTACAAATACATCTACTATTTATCTGGACAAAAAAGGACCGTTTTCAATGAACGATCACTTTCATGGTTGAATGGATTTGAAACTAAGGAGAAAATTCACAAGGTAATACTTTTTTATACAGTCCAGCCAAAAGCTCACTTTGTTAATACATACTCTATAAATAATTCAACTATTTTTTTATCATCTAACAGACACTAAGAGCTGATTGAGAAAATTGGATCTATGTATTTTGATTGGCGAAGTTTTATTTCATTGTCAGCTAATCTATGTACCTACCATTTTTACTCAAATAAATAAAGTTCCAGTATTTTGAGATTCAGTAAATATAAAAATATGTAAGATTTCCCTAAAGATGATATTATAACTAGTGTTTTCTACTAATAAAGTATAAAATGCATACTTACTATATTACACTTTCTTTTAAACTTTAATATAGGCTGTTACAAATTCGCTTCTGACTACAGGGATCTCGGAAACGCTAAGAGGTACGAAGTAGTTTAAATGGGGGCAAAGTTGCATAATCAGGGGTCCAATATTATGCCTCTAAAAAATCAAGGCTAACATGATTAGTTTTCGAAATATTTGAAAAAAAAACGAAATTTTGGAAATCTGTTTTTGTTTAATTTCAGCCTTGTTTGAGGAGATATTGAAAAAAAAGAAGAACACTTCCTCACGGCCACTTTTTGTCCTCTATCGAATGGCATAATCAATTTTTATATGTAACGTTTCGCCTCTCCAGGACCATCATCAACTTAATTTTTTTAAATACGATCCTGGAAATTTTATTACATTTTTTGCAAGCCTTCATGACCCCCAATACTGTACTGCCTCAGCCCTAGCCAGATTCAGACGTTTTGTCTCGAAAAATTCATTTTCAGTGTATTCGTTCCAAGTTTATCTAAATTTTTTATTTAGCTTTCTTTGTTTATTGAATTATCGTACACTGTAAGTGTCGTTAGACCCTGTGAAATCCTTCTAGTTATTCAAACTATTACCACCACGCATTAAAATAAAACATTAACTATTAGAGTTTTATTCCCGTGTCTATAGTTATTTCTAGGCTTCTCGAGTGCTCAAAATTCAAACAAATTTCGATCTACTTTTTTCAGGATATTCATACAAATACATCTGATATGCTCTTTCACTGTTGCAGTTACAGATATAATAAATTCCAATAATATTATGCTGATCTTCATTTTTAACCTTTGCTAAAATGAAAATGTTTTTGAACATTTACTGAAACTTTTTAAAGAATAATATTCAGTTGGCGTTTTGGTTGTTCATATGCATTTTTAAGAATTAATTTGTCATAATAAAATTAAAATCGTAACAATGGTTTAATTTTGACGCAACAACTTATTGAGTTATGTTGGCCAAGTGATGGTAATAGTTAATAATAATAAATGTTGTATTGTAGCTTGGGATGGTAATAGATTAAATAACTAGATGGATTTCACAGGGTCTAACGACACTTACAGTGTATGATAATTCAATAAACAAAGAAATCTATATAAAAAATTTAGATAAATTTGGAACGAATACACTGAAGATGAATTTTTCGAGACAAAACGTCTGAATCTGGTTAGGGCTGAGGCAGTACAGTATTGGGGGTCATGAAGGCTTGCAAAAATTATAATAAAATTTTCATTTAAAAAATTGAAGTTGATGATGGTCCCAGAGAGACAAAACGTTGAATATAAAAATTGATTATGCCATTCGATAGAGGGCAAAAAGTGGTCATGAGAAAGTGTCCTTCTCTTTTCAATATCACCTCAAACAAGGCTGAAATGAAACAAACAGGGATTTCCAAAATTTCGTTTTTTTTTCAAATATTTTGAAAACTAATCATGTTAGCCTTGATTTTTTAGAGGCATATTGTTGCTCCCCTAATTATGCAACTTTGCCCCCCTTTAAGCTACTTCGTAGCTCTTACCGTTTGCGAGATCCCTGTAGTGAGAAGCGAATTTGTAACAGCCTGTATACATTGAAAACATACATTTGACTGAAATATATAAAATCTAATCTATTTAACGGCAATCCCATTCCAGGTCCTGTTTCGTTATTAATGAAACATGCCGATTCCGTAAAGAATCAATATTTTAGTAAATTTTTTCTAATCAATTCTGTCAATTTTTTTTAATGGAAAAGCCCTCAAGCCAAAACCCACCACTGCGCAAGGGCTCTTTCATCAACTTCGAAGAAAAAAACGTTTATTCCACCTGTGGTAGAAATTTCTTAATTAACAATTCCAAATTTGAATATGAAAATGGACGTGCTTTCAAACACAAACCGGTTTGTTTACCGAACCCATCAGCAATTTTCCAGTTGCAGTCGCTCGGGCAAATTAAATTCTTCATTTAAATAGGCCCTGTGCCTTCCAGAGCCAACTTTGTATCGGAGTTAAACGTTCCGCGGCGTCGATTTGTTTTCATTCGTTTAGGAGTAATTTAGCAGACACTGATATCGAACCCTCCTAAAATAATATTGACATTGTAAAACACCGAAACTTCGCCGAGTAGTTTCTCGTTCGGCGTAGCGGGCCATGAATATTTTACGCCACTGGAGTGGATACCTGGAGTAAATATTAGCCTGGAGCTTCACAGGGATGGACAGGAGGGCTTAATTATTTTTACTTATAAAATTTTGTACCAACAACAATGTAAAGGACAGTCTGGTGATGGACTTGTTACAACACGAACAGATTTACACATAATTCTTATGCATATTTAATAATAGGGGAGACCGGCGTCGGTTAAAACAGGGTGTCAATTAAAACAAGTATGCTCATGTCGCCATCAGCTGAACTATATTAAGTGATAAATTCCTTATGCCAGCTACAAATGTATCGATAAATCATTGCAATTTTTAATAACATGTGTTGATCGCTGCAAAAATGCGCTCAATAAGCTCAGGTACTGTCCCTACTGATGATGAGTGCACAAGGGACTTTACATAACTTGAGGAAAGTGAAGAAGGGTGAGGTCAGAGGAGCGCCAATTACTTCCTGCCTGAAGATGTCTATGAAATATGCTCTGGCCTGACGAACAAAGTGCGCTGGATAACCGTCGACGTGTCGTGAGGAAATCACAAACTAGCGCGCAATTGCAAGGGAACATCTTCCACAATTTCAGGCAAGGCATTCTCCAGAAATGATGATGTTGATGATAATGTAGAAGATAATGATGCAGATGAAGATGATAACGATGATGTAGATTGTGGAGATGATGATAAATATGATAATGATAATGATAAAGATAATGATTGTAGATTGTCGCCACGGTAGCGTGCGGTAGCAAACATTTCTCGGCCAGACTTCCTATTCTGGTCCAGGTTCGATCCCTGGCGTCGGCAGTGGTAATGTCGATGGATAATGGATGTTTGTCCACGTTTTTTTCAAGTGTAGTTCCCTTTGGATTTGGGGGTTGTCTCATTCCCGTGGTGTATTTTATGTTTGTTTAAAGATGATGACGATAGTTCAAATACCACCACCATTCTAACGATCTAGTAAGAAGTGTGGTCCAATAAGGTGATATCCAAGAATTCCAACCCAACTGTTTACTGAGAACTTCACCTAAGAACTTCTCGTATGGGGTCATCCATTAATCACATGAGGTCCAAATAGGGGAGGGGGGAGCTTTGGATAACATCACTCTTGCTCACAATGGGGGAGGGGGGGGTTGTTGTTTCATATCACGTGTATATTTTCGCGCAACCATGCCCGAGAAAGCCTTGTTGTGAGCCACGATATGAAGTAACGTGCAATTGGCGTGGTCGATCTTTGTAAGATCTGACAACCGCTGCTGTTTTTTTTTATGGATTTTCATTAAAAAAATATTCTGAAAATATTGTTTTTTTTTAACAAAAAAAATACACGTGATGTTAGATGGGTGGGGGCGTAGTTTACAACCTCACCATGTATCAGGGCGGGGGAGGGTGTAAAAAGTGTCCTAAAAACCTCGCGTGATTAATGGACGACCCCAGTCCATTGGGGGCTATTGCGGGAGTCACGAATATCCGCCCTTGTAAAAATCGACTCATCGGTAAATAATAACAAAGGGACTACTGTTAAGACTTGTTACCCTCATTCAAAATCAGGCTGTCTCACACCTTTAACTGGTTGTTCATGAAACGGATGTAGGTTCTCACCGTGCAAAACCCATCAGACACGTGATCTTTGTACATGGCATGGGCAATTGCACGTGTGCTTGTTCTTAGATTGGCTTCTACATGTTTCAAAACGTCTTCGTCATTCACGGGTTTGTCTCCATCTCCTTGCACCTGCTTCAGTATATTAGCTGACATGGTTTCTCTCTCCCTGAGTCGACGATCAACATTACTGAATAATGGGTTGCTAGGAAGTCGTCTGTTTGGGTACCTTCCTGCATATTAGCAAGTACTCCAAATGTGTAATTATCTTCAGAACTTAACTACAGTACGTAATGTACGATAAACAGACAACCGTACACTGACTCAAGTTGACTAGCTGTGCATATACAGCAGGGCTCTTTGGTTTGAGCGGTTTGATTTTACTGCCCTCAGAATTCTAGTGTCATTGTCAGCAGCAGTCTTAATTTAAAACTAGATTATTCAATTGGGACTTTAATTAATTCACTTCACTCATTAACTCACTAGCAGCAGTGAAGAAGTTGGAAAAGGTCTATTCAATGACGATCTATAATAATAAATACTATGTACGTGTCTTCAACTATCTATGAGTATTTTATATAAAAGACCAGAGCAATTTTCTTTATCCTTAATGATAGCGTTCTAAAAAACCGAATAATTGTACATTCTAATAACATTTGCATTGTGTTCTTTGAATGTCGAAATAAGTGTTTTCTCTTCTCATAAAACTGAGATAAAACCATGCAAAATATCCTTTGAATGAATGATGAATAATAATTAAACTTCATTATCATACTTTAAGCAAACACACGAGCATGCTGGCGTGCAAGTATGGTAAAATCGAAGCTACTTTATAGTGGAGGGCGGATCGTAAGGGCAAGGACGACGTCTGGTTAAAATGTGCTAGCTTTGCTTGAAGCTTCGAGCCTCCAGAATGGAACAATCTGGCCACAACATCCCCATAACCAGCACGCGGGCATATCTACGGCGAGCGGTTGTGTATTGTGTGAGGAAGCAAACCCAAGGCTGGTTTATTGCCTGATTTTAATTTGTAAGAGAAGGCGAGACAACGAGGTTTGTTGGCAGGGAAGGAAGGAAAGTAATATTTGGCAATGAGCTAAGAATTCTTGATAGAAGTCTGATTGTTCATCGGAATGAATTAAATTAAATAAAAAAATAGACTACTTTTAAATAAGTACATTTCTTTAGGTTGTAACGAATTATCAGTTTCCAAACTGGCCGCACAGAATCCCGCTCGGTGGCAAATATATTAGAATAGTTTTTGTTAGTCAGCCGTTTTAAGTGAATGAAAAGGCAATATCTTCTATTGGACATATTCACGGGTCATGGAAATAGCGTAGCAAAGAAATTTTTAATACTGAAATCCATGTGATTTTTTAAGTGTCCACTTTATTGGCATTTTCTTGCTAATTTATGTAGAAATACAATTTTTCAGTTTGATTGTTGTTCTTGAGAATTGTGAGACATTTCCGGAAGTTATTTCTCCGTTGGAGGATTTTCTTGTCAAACTGCATTTACACTGATTTTAAGACAGTCAAATTAAATATTTAATTATTTAATTTAATATTTCATTTCTATTCTATAGTTTTGATTATTTCACACCAGCTTTACTAACTTCATATAATTATCAGGAAACAAAAACACTCTATAGAGATAAGGTTTCATAATATAACAAGTTAGTGAAATGAGCAGTGTCTTGCATTTCTCTCCACCAACATGAAGAAAACCTATTGGCGTACGTACCGAGGAAATTTAGCTTAGCTTGTACTACTATTTATTTCTTTTAATTATTGTTATGAGTGTTGTTATTTAACACGTTTTATTATTACCATCATTTTAAATATTCCGCTGCAATATACAGGGTGATTCATTAATAATGGGACAGAGCTTAAGGGCATGTTGCTAACCTCAAAATAGAACGATTAAGCCAAATATGCCTTATCCGAATGTTGCTCCTTTTCGATCTACAGGGTGTTAAAGTTGAAAAAATATTTTCGATTTTTTTAAATATCTTGAGCATCTTTGAACGGATTGTCTTGAAAGTTTGTACACCTATGTTTTCTGAGGTGATCATTACGGAAATGGTAACTATTTTGCAATCACATCTAGGATGCGCTAGTTGTAGTGTTCCGTCGGAGTAAACATATGTCAAATCTTTTTGTCCTTCAAAAATCTGAATTTCCAATAAGAAATTATTAAACTACGTTCAATTCTAAATAAAACAGATATACCTGTTAAAAATCGATAAACTTAACCATTTTCGAAATAAGAACGGATTACTATTTCTTTACAAAATTATTTTTTTGAACGTACGCCTTTATAAGATGACTCAAATGAAGTAGGCCGCTGTCAATGAACTGTCATGTATTATTTATGTCAATTCTAAGCAACTTATAAATACTAGACAGTTTAGTTCTTCTTCGTTTGTGATTTTTTTTCATTAAAATGCCGCGTGATAATGATTATTCGTTTGTTGAAATGAGAAACATGGTATGTGTGTATGCCCAAGAAAATTATTGTGGTCGTTATGCAGCAGCGAGGTACTTGGAGTTATATCCAAATAACAGACAACCTAGCCACAAGCTTTTCAAGACGTTGTACGACAGATTAGGAGAAACAGGATCATTTCGCCATAAACGAGACGTTGGAAGGCCCAAAGTATTAGCGGCGGAGCAAGAAGAGGATGTTTTTNAGACTAATATTCCTCTAAAATTCATAATCTACTTATAAATTGTCATCAAATTAACTTCCACTGTCATCTAGACATTAATATCTTTTTATCCCAATACTGACATTTAAACCTTTGAATTATTGATTCTTCTCAATATATCCTCGCATACAAGATTCCTAACTGCTGATATTGCGCTGATAATAAACAGCTAGTAATAAATCCAAAATAAAAACTGGAAATGTTTAAATATAATTAATACAATACAATACCGAAATTGTTAAATAATGCAATCTTTCAAAGAAACGTCGTGTATTCCTGCTGTTCTGTTATCACCCTCGCCGAAGAAAAAACAGCTGTAGAAAGAGATCTTCTTGTTTTCACATTTTACTTGGGATTGTTTCATCAGGCGCTTCCCTTCTAATAACAACTGTAAATATTAACAGGAAAAATATGTATAAAACTTGTAAGACTAAATGAATGAAATTTTAGACACATACCATATATTTTATTCTCAACAAAATGGAGTGCAACCATTATAAAATTTGATTGGGAAGAAATGGTGGGGCTAAAAGCTCCTACAATTTTCCTATAGATTGTTTTTTTTTTNGCCTTTTGTCTGCTGCTGTAGATTCTTTTTGTTTGCCTGTGTTTGAAATACATATACAGGGTGTTTATGGATTAATATACTAAACTTTGACAGTTGATATTGCTCCAGAAAATGATAAATAAATACCCTATAAAGTAAAATATAAGAGCATTGTTTCACATCTCCCAATTTAATTTAAAAAGCGTAATTTCAGCTTGGTTTGCAGGCTTGTTTGGAAGAAGATGTCAAGGACAATGTGGCAACTAACATTGATAGTACTAAATCCATGATAATATCATATCAGTTTTTTTTTTGTAAATGGCTTTATTTATGTTTCAGTCCTCAGAAACTCCAATTATATTTCAGAAAATGTAAATTGATTTTAAGGAAATATTTGTATTTCAACATCAAATCTATTTCAAACCATTATTAAGGCTTTGGTGCCCGAGAATTGTCAAAGCCAAGCGATAATAATGGAATTCTCTTTAATATTTGTATATGTACTACATTGTAAAGGTACATATTAAGTTAATTGTAAGACTAAATGAATGAAATTTTAGACACATACCATATATTTTATTCTCAACAAAATGGAGTGCAACCATTATAAAATTTGATTGGGAAGAAATGGTGGGGCTAAAAGCTCCTACAATTTTCCTATAGATTGTTTTTTTTTTCATTTTTATTATGAAATTTTGAAATTTTCCACGAATGAAGGTGTTTTTCGTTATACTTCTACGGGGTGTACCGTTATGGAGTAAAATCGATTTTAAAAATAGATACTATCACTTCATGAAGTCTCCAAATTGGTTGTTCCATAAGTAGGCTACTGAACTTCATCATTAGAAAAAATAATATAAAAATTAATGTACATGTATCCGAAAATTAAAAATGTAAAAGTTAATTAAAGTTGCTTTTCTGAAATAATCTTTGCTTTACCAAAGTTTCACACTGAAAAAAAGGAAACAAATAAAAATATTAAAAATACTCATCACTATGTTATTTCACACTAAGATCCCTACATTACCAACATATACTGCGTGAATTAAGTTGAAGGAAATTAAAAAAAAAATTACTTGATTAATAATGAAGTAAATAACATTTACTTTCTATAGTACTGAAAGTATTTTGAAAAACAATGTACAATTAATTTATTAATTTCAAAAGTTTTAAGAAACATTAAGTTTATATTCGAAAACGTGTTTGTCTAAAATTATCATAAAATAAGGAATATACACTCGCATAATTATAAATTCAGACTGAATTGTTTATAAAGGACCTTCTAAACATGACTTGAATGATGAGCTTGAGACAACTCTTGTGTAAATCTTAGACCTCACTGGTGAAGGTATCCACTGTTTTAGGGATTAATTAATTAATGTGTTGCAGATTTAAAGCAAATAATACATTAGCTGAAATATGGAACTATAAATACTAATTATTTTAATTTATATTTGTGATTGCGACGAACTTTTAATACTGATTTCTTTTGTCACAATGGACCAAAAAAAACAAAAGTAAGCATTTTCAAAAAAAATCTACGATTCTCCATAATTGATTAATTTCTTGTCGGTTTTTGATGTTTTGGAAGAAACATACCACTCTCTTCTACAGAGGAAACTCAACCTGAAAATTAAGTTCACAACTGGTATATAACTGTTGTGTATATTCTGTAGTTTTTTCCAAAATCTTCCTCTTACTAGAATTTTTATATTACTTAGGTTTATCACGTGCTGTGTTAGGTAATACTTGTATTTCTATAACCATATATTTGTCCAACATATACTTTCTCACATGTTCACGGGATGCTGTATACGCTGGGGTCTTGAAGTACAGCGCTCGTCTTTTACAGATTTGGATAGACCATTTCCAATAAAAGTTTTTGTTATAGTCTTAAGTTGAACATATAAAAAAACGCCTAGCAATAAAATTTAATTAGTTTCATAAACGCCCCTAAAAAAGTTTTCTGCTAAAGGTAAAAAATTATAATAATTTGTATACAGGGTGTTTCAGGATTAAGTCGACAAACTTTAAGGCGATATTCCTCATAAAAAAATTAGAAAAAATCTAGTATAATTTTTTTTCCAGAGACGCTTCATTTTCGAAATATAGGGAGTTTAAGATTTTTAAAAAAATTCGATTTTTTTAAATAATTTCTAAATGAAGAAGGCTATTTAAGCCAAATTTGGCATGACACATCTTGTTATAAGATACCATTTTTCCATAGTAGTAGAGCAACCAGTGGCGGAGTTATGGGGACTTAGACTCATTAAATTATAAAAAAATTAATACGGCCCTACTGAAAATAAAAAATGATGCTGTTTTTAGATAGAACAGTTTGTTATTGACAAAAAGTGTACATTCACTTTTTTCCTAACTCTTATAGTTTCATGGCAAAATTGATTTTTCGGAAGGGTGCTTCTGGATTCTGTCGATAAACTTTAGGAAGACGTTCCTCATAAAACCTAAAAAAATATAGTACCTATTAAAATTGGTCTTAGTCTCGAGTATGTGTGAGTCAAATAAGCCTTTTTGTCTCCCCTTCCCTTGGGTTTAACCAATAGTATTAAAATTATTTAGGAGATGCTTCGTTTTTCTTAGAAAAAAAAAAATGATGATGAAAACAATAGAAATATTTAAGTACCTAACATCTAATGTGACTATGTCGTAATGCGACAACGTAACGACCCTTGCAATACTCCTAAATTTTTTCAGGCGGTTTGTAGTCACTTCATTTACTTGTGTTGTGTACTTTTAAATAAAATAAGATGGCAAACAATACATGAAAATTTATTTGTAAATTGAAACAACCAAAAAATTACCAATTAATATTATACCTAGACAAAGCGAAAAGTGAATCAAAAATGAAATGATTTAAAAAATATTTTGTTCAAAATGGGCGCCTCCGGACTGTAGACAAGCACGACATCTTCTAATTATGGAGGTAGTGGCCGATCGACACTGAATTGGAGTTAATTCTCGACACGCTTGGACTATTCGCTGTCTTAGATCTTCTAGGGTATCAACTGGCACCTCGTAGACTTTTTGTTTAACAGCACCCCAAACGAAATAATCCATCGGTGTCAAGTCCGGTGAACGTGCGGGCCACGCTGCAGGTCCTCCACGACCAATCCATCTCCTGGGATAATTAATGTTTAACCACTCCCTAGGACCTCTACCAAAATGGGCAGGACAACCATCTAGTTGAAACCAACTGTTCATTCGAGTATTAAGCGGAACATCTTCTAACAGATCTTGAAAACCATTTTCAAGGAACTCGGTAAACATGTCAGCATTTAACCGATGCGGAAGGAAGTAGGGACCAACTATAGTGTTGTCCAACACACCCAACCATACGTTACATTGGAATTCATGCTGAAAACTATGTTCCCTTACCGCCCGTGGATTCTCGTAGGACCAAATACGGTTGTTCCTTTGGTTTAAAATTCCCCTTCGAGTAAATGTTGTCTTATCGGTCCACATTACTTTTTGCGTAAACTGATTCTCTGCTTGGTTTATTTACGAGTAAAGTTTATCGACAGAATCCAGAAGCACCCTTCCGAAAAATCAATTTTGCCATGAAATTATAAGAGTTAGGAAAAAAGTGAATGTACACTTTTTGTCAATAACAAACTGTTCTATCTAAAAACAGCATCATTTTTTATTTTCAGTAGGGCCGTATTATTTTTTTTTATAATTTAATGAGTCTGAGTCCCCATAACTCCGCCACTGGTTGCTGGAGGGACTTCTACTTCTATGGAAAATGGTATCTTATAATAAGATGTGTCATGCCAAATTCAGCTTAAATAGCCTTCTTCATTTAGAAGTTATTTAAAAAATTCGAATTTTTTTAAAAATTTTGAACGCTCTATATTTCGAAAATGAAGCGTCTCTGGAAAAAAATTACTTGATTTTTTCTAATTTTTTTGTATGAGGAATATCTCCTTAAAGTTTGTCGACTTAATCCTGAAACACCCTGTATAATATTTAGAAAATTTCTATTATATGTTTATCTGGCCAACAACATATTATAATTATTTATGTCCTCAAACAATTTTATTGTATTGAGGGTAAATTTCGTTTCGTTCCGTTTCAAAAGGTCTCCAAAATGCCATGTTGTAATAATATTAGTAAACAAAGTATCCCTCTTATTTCTCCTTTTCGCAATTCTAATATGAATGATTAATAGATGGTGCCGATAATAAATTCAAATTACCTGAATCGCACCAAATTCCGTATTGCTGCACTGCAACGCGCAATTTATCAACCACTTGTCAACAACTGAGATTTATTGTAGTGATGGGCATAATCGACCAATTTTGATAATCGAGTTATCGGTAATCGAGTACTTCTAATAATCGAGTGATCACTCGAGATACGAGATATTGGTCGTTTTCATCCCAGCGGCGCACAAATATGTTTGTATTAGTAATATATTACTTATAAGCGTAGCTAAAAAAAAAA